>NC_053028.1:115099707-115290513 GCF_003073215.2 Triticum urartu
CCATCGCGTTCAATGTCCCTGCTGTCCTCACCACCTCAACTCACATCAGCCACCTCGCTGTCGTCGTCTCTCTATGGCAGTGGGCTCTGCAACCTGTAATGGTAGCTACCATGCACCGGTGGTATTTGGAAGAAGCGTCAATTTCATGCAGTCTCAAGATAACACAATAGTATAGAGAAATAGAAGAATGACTAGAATGTTGCAAACTCTATACAGTGAAGAAGCACAGGCATGATGTATATGAAGGTTCCGGCTATTAATTTGGGATTGGGAGTGATTAGGGGACGTGGGCCAGAAAATCTGGTTATTTGTAACGTGATCTTCCGGAAGGATTTTGAGCGTCTCTCAGCCGTGAGATCAAAAATGAATCGACAGTGCTCGAGGGGTCTGACAAATGCTTAGCATCATACGTCTGGTAAGAAGTGTTTACCTTAGAAAGCGCCAGAGGAAGATGACGAGTCAGGGCGGCAGCAACATACCGGTTTGAGCACGGCACAATACATCTATTGGTGGGAACACCAATGAGTGGCATTATGTGCGCGTGAACGGAGCTAACCTTGTAGGAGAGGGTATGTGTGGTATAGTGATGATAAATATAGAGACCTTTTACGGTACATCAATTAAATTAGGACCGTTAATTTCTATGGTTTGACGGTTCAGATGAGGCAATACTACCCCAAATTTTCAGTAGTATATGGAGCAATTAGGGGCGTTTTGAGTAGTTCGCTGCTAATCAATCCCGTAGGCACATTCCCTTCCAAATCAAGTGAAGGGCATAGCTGCAATTTCACGGAGACGTCATCGTTCATTTGGCCCACCCTGCTCCGTCGCCATTGCCAGCGGCTACCGCAACTCTGCACGTGCTGAGTTTGCGACCTGCAGCCGGCCATTGTCAGCCCGCCTTGCGCCCCAGCCCGTCCCGCGCATTCGCTCCCATCCTGGAGTGCATGGACGCGGCAACCGCGTCCATTTCCTCCGGCGCCACACGGACCCTGATTGAAGCGCCGCCCTGCAACATGCTCACCGACCGAGCCTCCCACGACCACACGGACGCCACCTCGAGCCCCATACCGGTGCCGAGGCAAACGCCCTCCGCCTCCCCTCTCTGCCCTCTCCTTCGCTACATCCCCCTCACTCCTTTCCTCCGCTATCTGCAAGCGCGTGTTGCTGCCTACTGCTCCGCGTGCGTGCGGCATGCTTAGATTAGTGGACGCCGACTGACATACGCGCAAGACGGAGAAAGGGCAACAGAGGAAGCGATCTAAGGCGCAGACTGAAGTACGTGCAGACGGGCAGAGGGCCGCTAGGCGGGACGAGGCGGCTGCGTCGTCGCTGGGACGCATGCGAGGAAGATCTTGGAGCGGCGACCAGAGGCCATTCGACGCAGAGCGGTCGACCCTGTGCGACCGAGGAGACAGCCGCCGGGCGGCTGCGTCAGGCCGTCGAGTGAGGAATGTCAGACGAACTGAGATGGTTGCGTCATATGGCAGTGGCATCGCATTGTTATTAATTACATTATTAATCATTATAATAAAATTAAAAAATCCACCCTAATAGTTAGTTACCGAAATGTCCTATGGCAAAATTTGAAGGAATTAATATTGACCATTGGATCAATTATATACTACCCACTATTTCAGGTAGTATGATGAACCGTAAAAACTCTCTAAATATACATTACTGTCGGTGGAGATCTTTGCATGAACCATTGGTGGAGCATCTGAAAGGAAATATGCTCTAGAGGCAATAATAAAGTTATTATTTATTTCCTTATTTCATGATAAATGTTTATTATTCATGCTAGAATTGTATTAACCGGAAACATAATACATGTGTGAATACATAGACAAACAGAGTGTCACTAGTATGCCTCTACTTGACTAGCTCGTTGAATCAAAGATGGTTAAGTTTCTTAGCCATAGACATGAGTTGTCATTTGATTAACGGGGTCACATCATTAGAGAATGATGTGATTGATTTGACCCATTCTGTTAGCATAGCACTTGATCGTTTAGTTTGTTGCTATTGCTTTCTTCATGACTTATACATGTTCCTATGACTATGAGATTATGCAACTCCCGTTTACCGGAGGAACACTTTGTGTGCTACCAAACGTCACAACGTAACTGGGTGATTATAAAGGTGCTCTACAGGTGTCTCCAAAGGTACTTGTTGGGTTGGCGTATTTCGAGATTAGGATTTGTCACTCTGAATGTCGGAGAGGTATCTCTGGGCCCTCTCGGTAATGCACATCACTTAAGCTTTGCAAGCATTGTAACTAATGAGTTAGTTGTGGAATGATGTATTACGGAACGAGTAAAGAGACTTGCCGGTAACGAGATTGAACTAGGTATTAAGATACCGACGATCGAATCTCGGGAAAGTAACATACCGATGACAAAGGGAACAACGTATGTTGTTATGCGGTCTGACCGATAAAGATCTTCGTAGAATATGTGGGAGCCAATATGAGCATCCAGGTTCCGCTATTGGTTATTGACCGGAGACGTGTCTCGGTCATGTCTACATAGTTCTCGAACCCGTAGGGTCCGCACGCTTAAAGTTCGATGACGGTTATATTAGGAGTTTATGTGTTTTGATGTACCGAAGGAGTTCGGAGTCCCGGATGAGATCGGGGACATGACGAGGAGTCTCGAAATGGTCGAGACGTAAAGATTGATATATTGGACGACTATATTCGGACATCGGAAAGGTTCCGAATGATTCGGGTATTTTCGGGAGTACCGGGGAGTTACGGGAATTCGTATTGGGCCTTAATGCGCCATACGGGAAAGGAAAGAAAGGCCTGAAAGGGTAGCCGCACCCCTCCCCATGGGCTGGTCCGAATTGGACTAGAGAGGGGGGCGCCCCCTTCCTTCCTTCTCCTTTTCCCTTCCCTTTCCTTCCCTCCTACTCCTACTACTTGGAAGGGCTCCTAGTTCTACTAGGAAAAGGGGTGGGAGTAGGACTCCCCAGGGCGCGCCATAGAGAGGGTCGGGCCCTCCCCTCCTCCACTCCTTTATATACGTGGCCAGGGGGCACCCCATAGACACACAAGTTGATCAGTTGATCTCTCCCAGCCGTGTGCGGTGCCCCCCTCCACCATATTCCACCTCGGTCATATCGTAGCGGTGCTTAGGCGAAGCCCTGCGTCGGTAGCAACATCATCACCGTCACCACGCCGTCGTGCTGAAGGAACTCTCCCGTGAAGCTCTGCTGGATCGGAGTTCGCGGGACATCATCGAGCTGAACGTGTGCTGAACTCGGAGGTGCCGTGCGTTCGGTACTTGGATCGGTCGGATCGTGAAGACGTACAACTACATCAACCGCGTTGTGCTAACGCTTCCGCTTTCGGTCTACGAGGATACGTGGACAACACTCTTCCCTCTCGTTGCTATGCATCATCATGATCTTGCATGTGTGTAGGAATTTTTTTGAAATTGCTACATTCCCCAACAGCATCAACATGTAAGCATGTGACCTAAGCAAGCAATATGCATGAAAAAGAAATGATGTAACCTGGAGGGCTGATGTAGTGGTGAACTATGGCCTTGTAGGAGAGGGTATGTGTTTTTTTTTGAAACAAGGCAAAAGACTTGCCATTTTCATTGATTAAGCAGAAGAGAATTGCCCGATTAATTAACAGAAAACAGGGCTAAAATTGATACAACCCAACCCATTTAACATGGGTACCTCTGGCCAACCTGGCCACCGACATGGAACACGAAACTGCAAAGAAGAAAAACATCCGCCGAGGAGTCACAAGCATCATCGACATCACCGGTTGCCTCGAACGGGCGACTCTGACTTCACCGTAGAGCTCCATCATCGAAGCCACCCACAAACAGCTGCAGAAACCATGGCGGCACATGCCAACAGATGGCCACACGCGCAAGCGACCGACAGCTCCGACTTTGACGACGAACATCGCAAGGGAAATATGCAGGACTTGGCCGAACGTGCCTCCGCAAACCACGGAAGAGCACCTCGGACCCAAGCTCCTCGTGACGCCATCATCGTTGCCAAACAGAAACAACGCCCCGCCTCAGCAAATCACGCAGCGAAGATGCCGCCCATCCATGCCGAAGATGCCGCCTTCCACCGGTCTCCTAATCGTGGTCGGCTCCGAGACGATGCCCCCAAGGAGGAGAAAGACGCGAAGACGCCTCCATCGCCTGATCCAGCGGATCTGAGGTTTCCCTCCGGAGCCAAAGCCGTGCAGAGGAGGAGCACACCTCCATGGCGACGCTTCCAAGACAGATCATGGCACCCGCGGGCGCCGCCGTCGCCGGCTCCGAACAGGACCGAAGCAAGGATTTCTCCCAGAGATGACCACCTGCGGCCACCGACCGCCGCCCATCGACCACCACCTGCCGAGGCCGACCTCACTCTGCCATGGAATCCCACGATCCACCATGACCAGATACACTCACCACCTCCCTGGCCGTAGCCTCCGTCCACCACCACAACACCACCGTGACCACCACCACCGCAACCACCAAAGCCGCA
The DNA here is from genome assembly GCF_003073215.2 of Triticum urartu. Taxonomy (NCBI): domain Eukaryota; kingdom Viridiplantae; phylum Streptophyta; class Magnoliopsida; order Poales; family Poaceae; genus Triticum; species Triticum urartu. The sequence goes on from NC_053028.1 coordinate 115,104,217, forward strand.
ATGCCAAGTGCAGCACCCAGATCAAAGAGCTAGTTCACACCAGATCCAGGTCGGAGCCGCACCAATAGAGCAGCAACTCCTCCACCTGCAGCGCAACTCGCGCTCCAGAGCTGCAGCGCCCAGCCGGTCACCGCGCCAGCCGCTGCCTCGCCCGGCCGTCAAACAGCGCCCCACGCACGCATCCAAAACCGAGCGCCGCCACGCGCATGCACGCCGTCGACGCCCAAGCCACACCGGAGCCCGGACCGAGGCCGCCACCCCAGAGTCCCATCCGCCACCCGCAGCCGCCGCCAGCACCGCACGCCGCCCACCATTGGTCGCCCTCCGCTGCGAGCTCCTCCTCGCGAGAGACGACACGGGAAGAAGAGGTCCCGCCGCCGCCCGGTCCGCGCGGGCTTCGCCCGGCGGAGCCCCCGGCGACGGCGAGGGGAGGGGAGTGACGAGGGGGAGCAGTGGAAGGGGACTGCGCCGCCGCCTGTGTCGCCCCGAGGAGGGAGCGACGCGAGGGCTGTCCGCTTCTAAGAGCTGAGATTACAGAGATGTTTTTAGAGGGTACATGTGGTGCATATACCCCTTCAAAGAACAAGATTAGATGACTATTTGCCCTTAGAATCGTGGTACTCCCTAATTATTCATTGATATATGCAATCAAATAGTACTGCTTTCTTTTTATATAGTACAATGGAGTAGCAGATAACAAGACTAACCTATTGATTCAGCCATGGCTGTTTTGGCCCGAAATAACTCACAACAATAGACTAGCCAAATTTGGCTCTTCTCCTCCCAATAGGCATTTTTCTTGAAATATACTACCTGCCAATTTTCTCTATATTATTCCAATTTTATCGCATATCTCCGAGGGGCCAATAGCCATTTTCCTCTGTGCTCGCCCGCCATTGCACATAGATTAAAGAAGGGGAAAAGCAAAGATAATGTGCAGCAGAACGATTTTTTGCTATTTGGGGGCCAGTCTGCTGTGTAACCTAGAAATCTGGCTAGCCCACAAACATCGTAGCACTAGCCAAAAGTGAATTTGGGTAGTAACAAATGGCTAGTCTTCTGCGGATGCAAAGAGAGCCTTGGCTCAATGGTTGGGCATGCAGCAGTACAACTCTGAAGATGGATTGGTGGCAGGTGGCTGCGGCGGCCTCAGACCCGGCAGGCGTCCTGGTTGAGGAGTGCACCGGACTAGTAGGTGACCCATACCCGGCAGGCATCCTAGATGGGACCTCAGGTCTTAGATGTTAGGTTTGGCTGCGAGGTCTGTTTGGTACTAGGCCCAGACTATCAGCATCCTTCATCTCTTGGATAGGAGTAGCGACACTTTTGTTGCCTAGACGGTGGCTTCAGTCTTACTGGTGTATGACTTTGTAAGGCACTGGTAGAAAAAGGGCCTGTTGTCCCGGTTCGTAAGGGCCTTTTGTCCCGGTTCCTGAACCGGGACTAAAGGGTCGGTACTAATGCTCTGTCCCTTTAGTCCCGGTTCAATCCAGAACCGAGACAGATGGGCCTCCACGTGGCCTGTGCGCGGAGCCCAGGCAGGAGACCCTTTGGTCCCGGTTGGTGGCACCAACCGGGACCAATAGGCATCCACGCGCCAGCATTTCTGTGACTGGGGTTTTTGTTTTTTTTTTTGAAGGGGGGGTTGGGGGTTTTGGGGGGTTAATTTAGGTGTTTCATATATTGTGTTAGCTAGCTATAATTAATAGAGAGAAGTGTCCTCTTTATGCCCGTGCTTGGTCGACGCTACGTACTATACATACGTATAGAGAGGACTAGACACGCTAGCTAGCTAGTAAGCAAACGAAGGAAACAGAAGATCGTCATGAACATATATGCATACAGAGAGAAGTGATATCGACTACCTCTCCTTCTCCGAGAGATTGGTCGAACAACAAGTTCTCGTATATCTATCCGACACTACCGGCTACATATATACAATAATTATCTCTTACAAATATAATCATACGAACTCATGGTCCACATAGTATTCTCCGTCTTCAGCGATCACATGGTCAAGAAAGAATGCCGCCAATTCCTCTTGAATTGCTCGCATGCGAGCTGGTGCTAGGAGTTCATCCCGCTTCCGAAACATCTAATTTGAAGAAGGGGGTCAATACATATATATATATATGAATGAATGAAACTCAACACAAATGATGGTAATAAAATAAAATTGTGAATGTTGTTATTTACGTACTTCATATTATTCGTCAGTGTAGCCTCGCTCACAGGTCGTGTGGCGGATGGACTCGCAAACGTAGTATCCACAGAAATCATTCCCTTGTTCCTGCCACAACCACTTTACAAGAAATAGAGGTCAATCAAACTGATAAGCAAGAATGCCAAATGGTATTGATGAAACTAGCGCTTAAATCAATAGGAGATGCACGGAACATACTACTGTAGTACTTACTTTCGGGTGTCTAAATTGCAGCTTCTTCGGGAGTCCTGGAGCTTTTTTGGAGAATTTTTTCCAAACCCTGTCAGACAAAGAAAACAATTACTTGATATATCAGGAAATGAACAAAGTTGTTGATATGGTGGATAATGATCGATTTAACTTACTTCTCGAGCATTTGAGTCATGTCTGCATAGTCCTGGGGATCTTTTCGTTTTGAGTCTAAGACGGTTACTAGTCCCTGCTCAAGCTTAATCTCTAGGAGAATATAGTGGTAACTATACACGCATGCATAACTCATCAATTACATTACTATAACCTTGACTAATATATAAGGGAAACCGAATACGCACAAGACAGTAACACTCACTTGAAGTTGTAAGGAAAGAGTATTATATCTTTGTTTTCATTTATTACCAACGATCGTAGCAAGTTGGCCTCGGTATCTGCGGCATGAAATTTAACCTGAGTTGCATCTATGAGATATGTGTTAATGAACCCAATATCACCGACTTGTCTTTTCTTCAATTCGGCGATCTTCAATCTGCATAATATATTGAGGATGATTATAAATACATGCAATGAAAGAGCTGAGCTATATAGAGAGACTTAATGACAGAAGTAGTACTACTTACAAACACTAGCAGGCGACCGTTGTTTTATCGAGGGCCAATTGATTGAAAAACTGAAAGAACTCCTCAAATGGAACATGCAACAGTTCAGTTCCAACGAGGTCATGCTCCTTTTTAACTTTCACATACAAAGTACTCCTCCCCCCAGAGTCTCTGCAGATTTTCAAGTATCAATCATGCAATCTTCACATCATCGTTGATAGAGATCTTTCATCTTTGACGAGAGGCTTCCCGTACTCGTATCTTTGTATCTGCACCTCCATGAAATCATAATGTACATCGTCGGGCAGGTAATCGCCAAGATTTCTATAACCGGGCACCATCCTCGAATCATTAGCGACGTTGTCGCTAGGCACCTTGAGCGGGGGGCACGATTGCTTCGCTTGTTCGCCGAGCTGGGCAATTTGTTTCCCAGCTCGTCGTTCTTTCAGCCTTTGATCACTGACAGTACTTCCCGACCGCTCCGCTTCGGCAAATTCCTTTTCAATAATGCGCTCATAGTTTCCTTTCGGCGGAGACTTGGGTGGTTTTGTCAGGGCAGCCAGAGTGCGCTTCGCTTTCACCGGATCTACCTTCTCCTCCGGAGGTGGATGTTTCTTTGCTTTCACCCCTTCAAAGTGACGTGGGCATCAAAGCCCGTGCCACTTGTGGGACGTGGATGTAGTGTCCGACACCGACGGCCACATGTATCTCACACCGACGATACTTTCTATTTAGGGTTTCCTCTACCGGTCGGCGACCCTGACCCTCGACGACCCTCGTTCCCGATAAAATAAAGAGGAAGAAGAAGAAAAAAAAGAGAAGAAGAGGAAGAAGAAAAAAAAAAGAGAAGAACCGACGATACTTTCTATTTAGGGTTTCCTCTACCGGTCGGCGACCCTGACCCTCGACGACCCTCGTTCCCGATAAAATAAAGAGGAAGAAGAAGAAAAAAAAGAGAAGAAGAGGAAGAAGAAAAAAAAAAGAGAAGAACCGACGATACTTTCTATTTAGGGTTTCCTCTACCGGTCGGCGACCCTGACCCTCGACGACCCTCGTTCCCGATAAAATAAAGAGGAAGAAGAAGAAAAAAAAGAGAAGAAGACCGGTAGAGGAAACCCTAAATAGCAAGTATCGTGGGCGTGAGATACATGTGGCCGTCAGTGTCGGACACTACATCCACGTCCCACAAGTGACGTGGGCGTCGAAGCCCGCGCCACTTGTGGGACGTGGATGTAGTGTCCGACACCGACGGTACATGTATCTCACACCGACGATACTTTGTATTTAGGGTTTCTCCTCTACCGCTCGGCGACCCTCGACGACCCTCGTTCCCGATAAAATAAAGAGGAAGAAGAAGAAAAAAAGAGAAGAAGAGTAAGAAGAAGAAAAAAAAGAGAAGAAGAAATCTTTCTTCTCCTCTTCTTTTTCTTCTTTTTTCTTCTTCTTATTTATTTCTCCTCGTCTTCCTCTCCCCTCTCGGCGACCCTAGACCCCCTCTCGACCGTCGACCCCTAGGCGACCGTCGACCCCTCTCTTTTTTTTCTTCCTCTTCTTTTTTATCCTCTTCTTCCTCTACCGCTCGGCGACCCTCGACGACCCTCGTTCCCGATAAAAAAAGAGGAAGAAGAAGAAAAAAAAGAGGAGAAGAAAGAATAGAGGAGATCTTCTCCTCTATTCTTTCTTCTCCTCTTTTTTTTTTCTTATTCCTCTTCTTTTTTTATCCTCTTCTTCCTCTCATGTTCTACGACCCTCGACCCCTCGGCGACCCTAGACCCCCTCTCGACCCCCTCTTCTTCTCCCTCTTCTTCCCCTTCTTTCCCGCCTCTCTCATGAATGTCCGACGTCCCCCTCCCCCCCTCATCATCATCTATCATCCCCCCTCTCATGTTCGACGACCCTCGACCCCTTGGCCGCCCTCTCGACACACCCACGACCTAAAATGACCTAAAATGAAAATAACCTAAAATTCACTAAAGTTATCGATGACCCTCTCGACACACCCATGAATAAGAAAATATATCATCTTCTTCATCTCCTCTTCTTTGCATATTCACATAGCCACATACACATACATAGCCACATACATATTCATCTATGAATAAAAAAACATCATAGGTACAATTCATATCGACATTTATACATACATGAAAAAAATTATATGAACATCGTGAACAAAAAGATCATCGAGCAAAATTATTTTCCATGAACATACATATAGCCACATTCATATAGAACTTTTCCATATATGAATATATATAGATGATTTTCTAAAAATGTAACTTTTGCATATATGAACATATATACACAGAGAAAATACATGCATATATAGCCATATCCATAAACAGAGAGCAGCGGCGGCAATGGGTGGCGTCGTCGGCGACGGGGATGGGAAAGGGGGGAGCTCACTGGGGGGGGGCGGCGACGGGGAGAGGAGGCCGGCGACGGGAAGGAGGACGGCGGGCTCGGGGATGCCGGCGACGGGGACGGCGTGCGCGGGGCGGCACACGGTGACGGGGACGACGGGCTTGGGGTGGCACACGGCGATGGGGACGGCCGCGGGCTCGGGGCGGCACACGGCGATGGGGACGAGGAGGCGGGGCTCGGGGCAGGGCGGACGACAGCGAGCTCGGGGCAGGGCGGCCGGCGACGGGCAGGAGGGCGCGACGACGACGACAGCGACAGGGCGCGGCGACGGCGACCGGGCAGGGCGCAGCGACGGCAAGCACGCGGGGATGGGGCAGGGCGCGGCGACGGCGACGAGGAGGACGAGCAGCCTGGCGGCATCGGCGATGGGGAATGGAGCAGTTGGCGAAAATTTCCTAAGTGTGGACTTATATAGCATAGCCTTTAGTCCCGGTTCATGGCAGCAACCGGGACTAAAGGTGGGCATTAGTCTCGGTTGGTGCCACCAACTGGGACCAAAGGCCTTGTGCGGCTGCTGCGTCGAAAGTTTAGTCCCACCTCGCTAGTTGAGAGGGGTGCGCAGTGGTTTATAAGCCCCACTGCCGCACCCCTCTCGAGCTCCTCTCCATTGCAGGCTTACGGGCCTAATTGTCACTCCTATGCCTGTGGACCTACTGGGCCTCCTACGGGCCTGAATCCTGGCCCTTGGATGGGTTTCTAGTCGTATACAGGCCGTGGGGGCCCAGTAGGTGGCATTTTTTTTTTGCTTTTTTGTTGCTTTATTTATTTTATTTTGTTTTTTGCTTTATTTTTTTAATTCTTTATGCTTTTAGTTTTAGAAAAATTATAAACTTTTTGTTAATGCCATTAGTTTTCAAATTTGAAAACACTTTTTTTTGTTTTTTTGTTTTCTTTGTTGCTTTATTTATTTTATTTTGTTTTTACTTACAACAAAATACTTATTGTTGCTATTTTTTCCAGTTTTTTGTTTTGTTTTCTGCATTATTTATTTTCTTTTGTTTTTTGCTTTATTTTTTTATTCTTTTTGCTTTTAGTTTTAGAAAAATTATAAACTTTCTGTTAGTGCCATTAGTTTTCAAATTTGAAAACACTTTTTTAGTTTTTTTGTTTTCTTTGTTGCTTTATTTATTTTATTTTGTGATTAACTTTACTATAAAAATAATTTTTTCTTGTTTTTTTGATTTGTTTTTTGCATTATTTATTTTCTTTTGTTTTTTGCTTTAATTTTTAATTCTGTTTGCTTTTAGGTTAGCAAAATTATAAACTTTCTGTTAGTGCCATTAGTTTTAGAAAAATTATAAACTTTCTGTTAGTGCCATTAGTTTTCAAATTTGAATAGTTAAAATTTGAATTCTTTGAAAATTGTTTGAATCACAAGTTTGTGATTAACTTACTAAAAAGATGAGAATAGATGCGCTTATAGAGAAAATTCAACCTAAATTCCTAGTAAATTTCTATGAATTTCAGAGAAATTCACTATGAATTTAGGTTAAACTTTTCTCTATTAGGGCATCTATTTTCACTTTGAGAGGAGCTCAACAAGGCAAAGAGGGAAGGTCTTGTAAACTGGTGTGAGCCCCCTTCGGTTGGCGAGGTGGGACTAAACTCTGCCCGCAACGAGGACCAATCCTTTAGTCCCGGTTTGTGGCACAAATCAGGACTAATGGTCATGGGCCAGGGGCGAGGAGCAAAATTATAAACTTTCTGTTAGTGCCATTAGTTTTAGAGAGTTGAAAGTTGAAAGTTGGCATGGGCCAGGGACTAATGGTCATGGTATTATGAGGGCCGAACCATAAGACATGAAAGCATTTCAAATGAACTCTAAAAAAGTTGAAAGTTGGCATGGTATCATAATTTCACCCACGTAGCATGTGCATGTACAAAACGAACAATGGTAGCATGTTCGTGTGTTACAAAGTTGGCATGGTATCATCATAATAGTTGCGGGAGAAGTCTTCACTTTTTCTTCGCTTGTGTCATTTGCTTATTGCGCCGTAACCATGGATAATCTTCATTGTTTATCAGGATGCTTGGGTCAGCCTTGACATTGAAGGGAGGAATTTCATGAAACTTTTCATAATCTTCAGACATGTCTGTCTTGCCGCCCACTCCCAGGATGTCCCTTTTTCCTGAAAGAACTATGTGGCACTTTGGCTCATCGTATGATGTATTCGCTTCCTTATCTTTTCTTTTTCTCGGTTTGGTAGACATGTCCTTCACATAGATAACATGTGCCACATCATTGGCTAGGCGAATGGTTTGTCAGTGTACCCAAGATTTTTCAGATCCACTATTGTCATTCCGTACTGTGGGTCTACCTGTACCCCGCCGCCTAACAGATTGACCCATTTGCACTTAAACAAAGGGACCTTAAAATCAGGCCCGTAGTCAAGTTCCCATATGTCCACTATGTAACCATAACATGTGTCCTTTCCGCTCTCGGTTGCTGCATCAAAGCGGACACCGCTGTTTTGGTTGGTGCTCTTTTGATCTTGGGCAATCGTGTAAAATGTATTCCCATTTATCTTGTATCCTTTGTAAGTCAATACAGTCAAAGATGGTCCCCTGGACAACAAGTACAACTCATCACAAACAGTGTTGTCACCTCTGAGACGTGTTTCCAACCAACTGCTGAAAGTCCTGATGTGTTCACATGTAATCCAGTCGTCGCACTGCTCCGGGTGTTTGGACCCAGACTGTTCTTGTGTTCATCGACATACGAGGTCACCAAGGTAGAGTTTTGTAGAACTGTGTAGTGTGCTTGAGACCAAGAATATTCGTCCCTGCATATTATTGAGTCTCTTCCAAGAGTGCCTTTTACAGTCAGTCTCCCCTCATACCGCGATTTAGGGAGACCTATCTTCTTAAGGCTAGGAATGAAGTCAACACAAAACCCGATAACATCCTCTATTTGATGGCCCATGGAGATGCTTCCTTCTGGCCTAGCGCGGTTACGGACATATTTCTTTAGGACTCCCATGAACCTCTCAAAGGGGAACATATTGTGTAGAAATACGGGCCCCGGGATGACAATCTCGTTGACTAGATGAACTAGGACGTGCTTCATGATATTGAAGAAGGATGGTGGGAACACCAGCTCGAAACTGACAAGACATTGCGCCACATGACTCCTTAGCCTTGGTACGATTTCTGAATCGATCACCTTCTGAGAGATTGCATTGAGGAATGCACATAGCTTCACAATGGCTAATCGGACGTTTTCCGGTAGAAGCCCCCTCAATGCAACCAGAAGCAGTTGCGTCATAATCACGTGGAAGTCATGAGACTTTAGGTTCTGAAACTTGTTCTCTGGCATATTTATTATTCCCTTTATATTCGACGAGAAGCCAGTTGTGACCTTCATACTGAGCAGGCATTCAAAGAAGATTTATTTCTCTTCTTTCGTAAGAGCGTAGCTGGCAGGACCTTTATACTGCTTCAGAGGCATGCCGTCTTTTTCGTGCAAACATTGCAGGTCATCCCGTGCCTCAGGTGTATCTTTTGTCTTCCCATACACGCCCAAGAAGCCTAGCAGGTTAACGCAAAGGTTCTTCGTCACGTGCATCACGTCGATTGAAGAGCGGACCTCTAGGTCTTTCCAGTAGGGTAGCTCCCAAAATATAGATTTCTTCTTCCACATGGATGCATGTCCCTCAGCGTCATTCGGAACACCTAGTCCACCGGGACCCTTTCCAAAGATTACGTAGTATAAATCATTGACCATAGCAAGTACGTGATCACCGGTACGCATGGGGGGCTTCTTCCGGTGATCTGCCTCGCGTTTGAAATGCTTGCCTTTCTTTCGACATTGATGGCTGGTCGGAAGAAATCAACAATGGCCCAGGTACACATTCTTCCTGCATTTGTCTAGGTATATACTTTCAGTGTCATCTAAAGAGTGCATGCATGCGTGGTATCCTTTGTTTGTCTGTCCTGAAAGGTTACTGAGAGCGGGCCAATCGTTGATGGTCACGAACAGCAATGCCTTAAGGTTAAATTCCTACTGTCTGTGCTCATCCCACGTACGTACACTGTTTCCATTCCACAGCTATAAAAGTTCTTCAACTAATGGCTTTAGGTACACATCAATTTCATTGCCGGGTTGCTTAGGGCCTTAGATGAGAACTGGCATCATAATGAACTTCCGCTTCATGCACATCCAAGGAGGAAGGTTATACATACATAGAGTCACGGGCCAGGTGCTGTGATTGCTGCTCTGCTCCCCGAAAGGATTAATGCCATCCGTGCTTAAAGCAAACCATATATTTCTTGGGTCCTTTGCAAACTCATCCCAGTACTTTCTCTCGATTTTTCTCCACTGCGACCCGCCAGCGGGTGCTCTCAACTTCCCATCTTTCTTTCGATTCTCACTATGCCATCGCATCAACTTGGCATGCTCTTTGTTTCTGAACAGACGTTTCAACCGTGGTATTATAGGAGCATACCACATCACCTTCGCAGGAACCCTCTTCCTGGGGGGCTCGCCGTCAACATCACCAGGGTCATCTCGTCTGATCTTATACCGCAACGCACCGCATACCGGGCATGCGTTCAGATCCTTGTATGCACCACGGTAGAGGATGCAGGCATTAGGGCATGCATGTATCTTATCCACCTCCAATCCTAGAGGGCATACGACCTTCTTTGCTGCGTATGTACTGTTGGGAAATTCGTTATCCTTTGGAAGCTTCTTCTTCAATATTTTCAGTAGCTTCTCAAATCCTTTGTCAGCCACAGCATTCTCTGCCTTCCACTGCAGCAATTCCAGTATGGTACCGAGCTTTGTGTTTCCATCTTCGCAATTGGGGTATAACCCTTTTTTGTGATCCTCTAACATGCGATTGAACTTCAGCTTCTCCTTTTGACTTTCGCATTGCGTCCTTGCATCGACAATGACCCGGCGGAGATCATCATCATCGGGCACATCATCTGGTTCCTCTTGATCTTCAGCAGCTTCACCCGTTGCAGCATCATTGGGCACATCGTCTGGTTCCTCTTGATCTTCACCAGCTCCCCCCGTTGCAGCATCACCGTATTCAGGGGGCACATAGTTGTCATCATACTCTTCTTCTTCGCCGTCTTCCATCATAACCCCTATTTCTCCGTGCCTCATCCAAACATTATAGTGTGGCATGAAACCCTTGTAAAGCAGGTGGGAGTGAAGGATTTTCCGGTTAGAGTAAGACCTCGTATTCCCACATTCAGTGCATGGACAACACATAAAACCATTCTGCTTGTTTGCCTCAGCCGCATCGAGAAACTCATGCACGCCCTTAATGTACTCGCAGATGTGTCTGTCACCGTACATCCATTGCCGGTTCATCTGCGTGCATTATATATAATTAAGTGTCCAAATTAATAGAAGTTCATCATCACATTAAAACCAAAGTGCATACATAGTTCTCATCTAACAACATATAGCTCTCCAGAGCATCTAATTAATTAAACCATACATTGAAACTATGTAAAACATTTCAATGCGAAAACAAATGCGATCATAATCGCAACCAAGGTAACAATTGATCTAACGGCATAATGATACCAAGCCTCGGTATGAATGACATATTTTCTAATCTTTCTAATCTTCAAGCGCATTGCATCCATCTTGATCTTGTGATCATCGACGACATCCGCAACATGCAACTCCAATATCATCTTCTCCTCCTCAATTTTTTTTATTTTTTCCTTCAACAAATTGTTTTCTTCTTCAACTAAATTTAACCTCTTGACAATAGGGTCGGTTGGCATTTCCGATTCACATACATCCTACATAAATAAAATCTATGTCACGTTGGTCGGCATAATTTTCATAAACAATAAATGAACCAATAGTTATAAATATAATATATATACCACATCCGAATCATAGACAGGACGAGGGCCGACGGGGGCGGATACCAAAACCATAGCACTATATAAGATGCAATAATTAAAGTAAGAAAATAATACAAGTATTTATGTAAACATACAAGTAAGAATATTTTTCCTTTCAGAAAGAAGATAAGAACAAGAGGCTCACCACGGTGGTGCCGGCGATGAGCTCGGCGCGGGTGATCGACGGCGGTGAAGACGGGGAGGGCGTGACGGACCGCTAAACCTAGACAAATATTATGAAAAATGGAGTTTGGAGGTCGAGCTTGGAGAGGAGAAAGCTTAAGTAGTGTGGCTCGGGCATTCCATCGAACACCTTGTGTGCATAGGAGGTGAGCTAGAGCACCACCAAGACCTCTCCCCCTCGGCCAGAGAAAAACAGAGCACTGGGGTGCTCTGCTCGCGAGCGAGGGGTATATATAGGCACCTCATTGGTCCCGGTTGGTGACATGAGCCGGGACTAAAGAGGAGCCTTTGGTCCCGGTTCAAGCCACCAAGCGGGACCAATGGTGGTGGGCCAGGAGCGAGGCCCATTGGTCCCGGTTCATCCCACCAACCGGGACCAAAAGGTCCAGATGAACCGGGACCAATGGCCCACGTGGCCCGGCCGGCCCCCTGGGCTCACGAACCGGGACCAATGCCCACATTTGTCCCGGTTCTGGACTGAACCGGGACTAATGGGCTGACCCGGCCTGGACCAAAGCCCTGTTTTCTACTAGTGAGGTATTGTGTGAATAATTAATAAAGTGGCTGCATGCATCGTCCAGATGCAGAGGCCGGGGGTCCTCCTCCATTTCGAAAAAAAAACTACACACCTATCAACAAAACACCTTGATTAATTTTGCTTGACATGATTTGTTTCCGGAACTATTTTTATCAAAACCTGGCTTTGTAAACCAGACGTACCACATATGGGGATTTCTATTGCTGCGTATATTTTACGGAGCCTTCAAAAGAAGGGAGTTTTGATCATCATTTATCATCTTCTATATCTAAATAGCAAGTCCTCATTTGGAATTTCTCTCAACATGTAAGCATATGACCTAAGCAAGCAATATGCATGAAAAAGAAACACCACAACATGCAACCACGCATAGGAAAAAACTCACGTCAACATGTAAATATGTATGAAAAATTTCATGTTCGATACAACTAAATCTTATCGAGATATAGTGTAGAACATTACCACAACAATGTCTGCGGTATTGTCTAGTTAGTGAAGTGAGATGGCCAAACAATTCATCTGCTATACCTCCTTCGGCCAGATATCAATGCATCCAATAATTGTGTCATTCTTTTTATTTGGCCCCCACACGCATGTTTAGCTCTGCACCAATGCAATGCAATTGCTTGCTTTCACATGTCATACGTACGCGTACGCACGCGGGTTCAGCATATACAATTGCAGGCAATAAATCTTGGGTTTTGATCTGTAGGGAAGACAAACACAATAGCTACGGAACAAAGCGTACGTTGGAGGCAGTTTCAACTTGCTAATATCATACAGCTTCGGTATGATATTAGGCAGCTTCGGTGCAATATACAATTGCAGGCAGAACGCGAGTACTTGGGTTTTGACCTGTAGGGAAGACAAACACAATAGCTACGAAACAAAGCGTACGTTGAAGACAAACACAGCAAGTACTAAAGAAAGTGTACGTTGGAGGGAGTTTCAAGTTGCTAATATCATAGTACCTTGGTGTAGATTTAGGCAAGAGAAACACCATAGCGACACTAGACAAAGTGCTGGATGGAATTGAACATGCTACTAAGAAAAAAAATTGTGGTTCGGTGTACGTTGGGGGGAGTTTCAAGTTGCTAATATCATAGTACCTTGGTGTAGATTTAGGCAAGAGAAACACCATAGCGACACTAGACAAAGTGCTGGATGGAATTGAACATGCTACTAAGAAAAAAATTGTGGTTCAGTGGTTCCATGACCTCAATTTTTTTTTTACTTGTACCCAATGTACCATCTTTCTTCAAAGAACACAAATAAGCTTTGATAGAACTGATTGTTGCTGAAGCTTGTGTGCTACTGTCGGATATAAAGTTAATATTACTTTGGAGATTTTATATGAAGTTATTAGAAGTTAATGTCCTGACTCTTTTTTCCAGATCCTCCCGATCTATACAGTGAATGTCGTCCGAACTTACTATATACTCCTATATCTTACTGTGGAATATAAATTAACTGCTCCTTGTCAACCAAGTGCATCTATCTGTTTACTTTCTTACCTTCTATGGTAACCGGCTAAGTATTTTCTAGAAGACATCACCACACAAGTGGCTTAAATTAATTATACACAACACAAGGAATAAGAGCACCTCAGATATGGTTGGACGTCGGTGGCTGGATCCCAGAAAGAATAAGAATTAAGCTTCCCGCTGTTCTCTTTATCTTGAGCAACCTCCCTAATCGAATAAGTACCTCTAGAATTAAGCACAAAACGAAAATAATGTGAGTAACTCAATTTCGTGCCGCTTGTGCAAGATTGAGGCGAAGAACGGAGCTAATTTCACGGGGATGAGTAGAAGTATTGGGCTGCTTGTGGAACAAGAGGCTGCGCCGTTGGTCTTCATCTGGATTTTTTTTCAAAACTATGATGGTATTTGTAGCAAATTCGGAATCTATACGTGCTTATGCAAGAAAACCAAAACTAGCCCTCCGTCGGCCTCCGGTTGGCCGAAGAGTGGCTCTTCGGCCTGCTGTTGCCCGAAGAAGGCTCTTCAGCCTCGCATTGGTCGAAGAGTGCCCCAACTGGGCTGAAAAGGACTCTTCATCCTCCTATAGGTCGAAGAGTACTCTTTGGTCAACTGTAGACCGAAGAGTCCTTGGGCCTCAACTTTTCGCGTGAACGGTAGGCCGAAGTTGCATGGCTGCACTCTTCTGCTTGCGGTAGGCCGAAAAGTTTTTTCTTAATTATGACTTACGAATGTTGCGCAACCATTTCCCATCTTAAACATTGAAAAAAAATGCGCAACCCTTTCCGTCAATATTTTCCCGCCAACCCGTTCCCGCTATATGTACACCAGTTGTTCTTTCCCGCCATTTTCTCCTCTCTACCTATAAAACCCCCTTCACACGGAGGTGGATAAGCAGTCCAGTGTAGTGTAGTCGAGATGTCCGATTATCCTTTTGATTGAAGTTTTCAACTGAGATGAGCAAATGTCTTCTCAGGCTAGCCACCGATTTCAGGATGGATAATAGGATAGTTCCATGGGACAAACTCACCGGTAGTGACACCATAATGAATGAGTTGGCTCACGCATTACGTAGGTCTGGATGGCCTGAAAGGACTTATGAGGAGGTACGTATAGAACTTCTTAGGTTGCATGAAAGGTGGAAGAAGGTAGTGCAGCCGAAGAGTGAAACTTTCGAGAAGGACTGCAGCAAAGCATACATATTTATGGACTTCTGAAACTTCTTCATGTCATCGGGAGTAGAATTTAAGGGAAACATCACTCATAGAGTCACGTTTTTAATCTGTAACTTCTTCATTAACTTCCTTCATTTTACAAAAAGTGTTCCTTACTAAATTAGTAACCCATGAGGTGAAATGCTTGTTTTGCCGGCTGTTTTCAACCAACGAATAGTCTGTAGTTACTGAAATATGGCAACTGGAAGTTATGTACTTGCATTTTATTTCCTTGAATTCCTTGTAACTTTGTCCAACAAAACATTGAACTTTTGGACATCCAAGCATCAGAGAGGAACAATGTAACTTTTGGACATTTTATTTCCTTGAATTCCTTGTAACTTTGTAACTGGACATTTTAGTTCACTTAGTTCAACAGTACTACAATGTCAATACATCAGAGAGGAAATACTACAAGTCTACAATGCCACTGAAATTTTGTACAACGTGGTGCGTCAATCGATCAATACATCCCTCCCTTGCGCAAGCTTTGGGCCGGCCCAAGTGCAGGGCGTACCGCCCCTGGTTTGTTTTTGTTTTTTTGTTTGCTTCTGCTTTTTCCTTTTTAAAATAAACTTTGAAAAAAATTCACGAATCCCAAATTCTAAACAAATCTTCGGGATTTAAGTTTTTTATAAAAAAAATAAGTATTGAAAATATTCTCAGAATTTAGAAAAAAAATCATGATTTCAAAAAATGTTCTTGGAACTTAAGAATTGTTCACGAATTTGAAAAATATTCTTGTGTTTCAAAAAATGTTTTTGAATTTAATTTTTTTCAATACGTCACAAAATATTATTGGATTTCAAAAAGTTATCACGAATCCAAAAATATTCCGGTAAAAAAATGTGCATGAATTTTAGAAAATGTTCTCGAATTTTATTTTATTTTTCGAAATTTCAAAAAATGTTCACGTAATTTAAAAGATGTTCCTTAATTTCCAAATAAGATCACAAATTTGGAAAATGTTCCTATATTAAAAAAATGTTCATGAATTGAAAATAATGTTCAAGATTTGAAAAATTATTCGCTAATTAAAAGTGTGTTCATGATTTCAAAAATGTTCATGAATTTGAAAAAATTCACTAAATGAAAGGAAAAAAGAAAAGAAAAAGAAACAAAATGAAAACTTAATAAAGAAAAAATAATAGAAGAAAAGAACAAAGAAAGAGGTAGAAATAGAAAAGAAAACCGGTCTGGGAAGAGGAGCCTTGCTAATTAGGCCAGCCCAAATCGTAACTAGCATGGAGGGAGAGGTGCGAGATTGTTGCTACTCCCCAACCTATGCGGGGAATAGGATCTGCCGGGAGGAAGAGCAAGTCACTCATCTCGTCTGGCCTCAGGGTTTGAATAGAGATGATTTTGGGTGGGCCTCAGTAGGTGCACTGAGGTCGGCCAGGTCAAAAGAGGTTGATGTAACACCCACGACGCGGCTATAGCTCCCATGTGTCGAGGCACGACTTAGAGACATAACCGCATAGTGGTTTTGTCGCAAGAAGGATCATCTTCACAAATATCCCATGTAATGAATAAGACGGGGATAAATAGTGTTGGCTTACACTCGCCACGTCACATCAGGAAACGACATATAGTGACGACCAAGGTCCTCGTCGAACTCCCACTTGATTCGGTAGCATCACCTGCACCGGTATTATTGGCACCTGCAACTGTTTTGGAAGTATCCGTGAGTCACGAGGACTCAACAATCTCACACCCGCGATATCAAAGACTATTTAAGGTTATGGGTAGGATAAGGTAATGACGTGGAGGTGCAGCAAGCGCTAAGCAAATATGGTGGCTAACATATGCAAATAAGAGTAAGATGAGAAGCTACGCAACAGTTGTGAAGCTAGAAGTGGTCCTGAATCTACTTACGTTCAAACATAACACAAAACCGTGTTCACTTCCCGGACTCCACCGAAAAGAGACCATCACGGCTACACACGCGGTTGATTCATTTTAATTAAGTCAAGTGTCAAGTTCTCTACAACCGGATATTAACAAATTCCCATCTGCAACATAACCACGGGCACGGCTCTCGAAAGTTTATACCCTGCAGGGGTGTCCCAACTTAGCCCATCACAAGCTCTCACGGTCAACGAAGGATATTCCTTCTCCCGGAAAGACCCGACCAGTCTCGGAATCCCGGTTACAAGACATTTCGACAATGGTAAAATAAGACCAGTAAAGCCACCCGACTATGCCGACAAATCTCGATAGGAGCTGCACATATCTCGTTCTCAGGGCACAACGGATGAGACATCCTACGAGTAAAACCAACCCTCAAGTTTCCCCGAGGTGGCCCCGCAGTCTACTCGGTTCGGACCAACACTCAGAGGAGCACTGGTCGGCGGGGGTGGGGGGGGGGTTAAAATAAAGATGGCCCTCGGGTCTGCAGGACCCAAGGGAAAGTTATAGGTTGTTAGGAAAATGTAAAACCAAGGTTGGGCCTTACTGGAGGAGTTTTATTCAAAGTGAACTGTCAAGGGGGTCCTATAACCCCAACCGCGTAAGGAACGCAAAATCAAGGAACATAACACCGGTATGACAAAAACTAGGGCGGCAAGAGTGGAACAAATCACCAGGCATAAGGCCGAGCCTTCCATCCTTTACCAAGTATATAGATGCATTAATTAAAATAAGAGATATTGTGATATCCCAACATAACCATGTTTCAACATGGAACAAGCTTCAACTTCACCTACAACTAACAACGCTATAAGAGGGGCTGAGCAAAAACGATAACTTAGCCAAACAACGGTTTGCTAGGAAGGTGGGTTAGAGGCTTGACATGGCAATATGGCAGGCATGATATAAAAAGTGGTAGGTAGCGCGACATAGAGATAGAACGAACAACTAGCAAGCAAAGATAGAAGTGATATCGAGGGTATGGTCATCTTGCCTGCAATGTACTCAAAGTTGTCGAAAGCTTGCTCCTCGTTAGCGTACTCAACAGGTTTCTCGTTCACGTACTCGTCTCCTGGCTCTACCCAAAGTAAGAACACAAGCAATGGAACAACAATCAAACACGATGCAATGCACAAGCTACATGATGCTAGACATGGCATGAAATGCAAGATATGATGTGCAATGCATATGCGTGCTCCGGAAGGGAAAGAATGATCAAGGCATAAACTTGTCAAAACAAGTATGACGCTGGAAAGATGAGGTGATTTCAGTCGAAATCGATATAAGGATCACCGGAAATGGATGCACAGTTTGCAAATGACAAGCAAAACAAGGAGGATGCAAATATGCGGTTAACAGCATCATAGCATTTAGAATGCAACAAGGAACTATGCTTCTGCACTCCAACATAGCGACAAAGCATATGAGCATAAAGTAAAAAATGAAGCTCTACAAAACATGAACACTAAGCTCCTGCTAGTTCTCACTAGAACAAGCTCAAAATAGCATGGCAAAAATGCAAATGATATCATCATCACAGACTTAGAGAAAATACTAATCATGTCAAAACAGCATCAGGAAGCAATGTTTAGAGCAAGCAAACATCATGCTACAGGAACATATCATGGAAAAAAGGCATGTCATGCTAGTGCTAAACACACTTAACAAAACTCCCTTACTTATCATAACCCAAAGAGGCATGGAAAATAATGTGGTACCCAACCAAATATGGAAAGTTATACTAACAATTTCAGACCTAGAAGAAAAACGGAGCATGGCAGAAACAGATTCATGATAGCAACTTTGCAAGCTCAATTCACTCACCACAAGGCATTACATGACATGGAAAGGTAACCTACATGAAGTATACATATTCAAGAAGCTAAGAATGGCAAGAGCAAGCTCATAGGGTACATGCATCGCTAGCAAAACACATGGCAATATTGAATATCATGTTAACAATTTGTCAGGAATAATATTTATAAAAAGTAGAGCAAGGAAATGACATTCTGGAGTACCCCATAATTTCAACCAGAGGCATGAATGGATAGATCAATATCCCATCTTCAGCACATGCTCACTGAACTATCTAAACATGTGCATGGATCTCATGGTAGCAACAAGTTTACATGGCATCAAAATGTAACAGGATAAGGACATAGCAAGTGTCTGAAAACAACAACATTATGAAGCCTACTTTGCATGCTTGTGCTAGTCACCACATAGATCAAAAAAATACAAAACTTGCACCCCTGTAAATATGGCATTTGTAGCTCATAAAACATGTAGATATCATGCTCATAGGATGCACACACAAAATGCAACGGAAAAGATAAATCATCAAGTTGTGTTAACAGACAGCAGTTAACATCATATAGCACTTTTGCAACGAGGATAATGTCATCAATGTGGACAGTAACATGCATGCAAATCACACCAACATGTAGATCACGAAGAGTAGAACAACTTTGATATACAACACATGTTCACATGATGCACGGTTACCGAGATACACACATGACAACATGCACTGAGATAAAAAATCCAGAAAGACAGTCGTTTTAAGGCGTGTGACAGGTAGTTAAAATGCGCACGGGCGAGAGATTGACTGGGAGTGCTCACACTGGGCCCGTCGGCCGGCTCGGGGCGGTTCAGAGAAAAACCGGGCGTACTGGGTGCGATTCACGGGTTCGGGCGGACCGGGCCGGTGAACCGGACGAACCACGCCGGTTCGTCGGTTGATACGTCTCCATCGTATGTACTTTTCCAAACACTTTTGCCCTTGCTTTGGACTCTAACTTGCATGATTTGAATGGAACTAACCCGGACTGACGTTGTTGTCAGCAGAATTGCCATGGTGTTATTTTTGTGCAGAAATAAACTTTCTCGGAATGACCTGAAAATCAACGGAGAATATTTTTGGAATATATAAAAAATACTGTCGAAAGAATCAAGGCCAGGGGGCCCACACCCTGTCCACGAGGGTGGGGGCGCGCCTACCCCCCTGGGCGCGCCCCTTGCCTCGTGGGCTCCCTAATGCTCCACCGACCTCAAGTCCAACTCTATATATTCGTGTTCGGGGAGAAAAAAATCAGGGAGAAAGATTCATCACGTTTTACGATACGGAGCCACCGCCAATGTAACGCCCTCGATGCGGCTATATCTCCTACGTGTCGAAGCATGACTTAGAGGCATAACCGCATTGAAAGCAATGTCGCAAGTGAGGTAATCTTCACACAACCCATGTAATACATAAGGGGAAAAGATACATAGTTGGCTTACAATCGCCACTTCACACAATTACATGAATATAACATTACATCATCCAGATACACTCAAGGTCCGACTACGGAACCAAAATAAAAGAAGACTACCCCAAAAGCTACACAGATCCCCAATCGTCCCAACTGGGCTCCACTACTGATCAACTGGAAACGGAAACGACATAACGAACACGATCTTCATCGAGCTCCTTCTTGAGCTTGGTTGCGTCACCTGTACGGTTTCATCGGCACCTGCAAGCTGGTTTTGGAAGTATCTGTGAGTCATGGGGACTCAGCAATCTCACACCCTCGCGGTCAAGACTATTTAAGCTTATAGGTAGGGTAAAAGGTATGAGGTGGAGCTGCAGCAAGCGACTAGCATATTTGGTGGCTAACATACACAAATGAGAGAGAGAAGAGAAGGCAAAAGCACGGTCGAGAAACTCTGATCAAGAAGTGATCCTAGAACAACCTACGCCAAACATAACTCCAACACCGTGTTCGCTTCCCGGACTCCGCCGGAAAGAGACCATCACGGTTACACACGCGGTTGATGCATTTTCATTAAGATAAACTTTAGGTTTTCTATAACCAGAAATTAACAAATTCCCATCTGCCCATAACCGCGGGCACGGCTTTCGAAAGTTCAAATCCCTGCAGGGGTGTCCCAACTTAGCCCATCACAAGCTCTCACGGTCAACGAAGGATATTCCTTCTCCCAAGACAATCCGATCAGACTCGGCATCCCGGTTACAAGACATCCTCGACAATGGTAAAACAAGTCCAGCAACACCGCCCGAATGTGCCGACAAATCCCGATAGGAGCTGCACATATCTCATTCTCAGGGCACACTCAGATGAGACTAGCTACGAGTAAAACCAACCCTCAAGTTTCCCCGAGGTGGCCCCGCAGGCAGCTCAGTTTGGACCAACACTTAGAGAAGCACTGGCCGGGGGGGGGGGGGGGTAAAAAAAAAGATGACCCTTGAGTCTGCAGAACCCAAGGGAAAAAGAAGCTAGGTGGCGAATAGTAAAACCAATGTTGGGCATTGCTGGAGGACTTTTATTCAAGGAGAACTGTCAAGAGGTTCCCATTATAACCCAACCGTGTAAGGAACGCAAAATCCGGGAACATAACAGCGATATGACGGAAACTAGGGTGGCAAGAGTGGAACAAAACACCAGGCATAAGGCCGAGCCTTCCACCCTTTACCAAGTATATAGGTGCATTAATTAAATAAGAGATATTGTGATATCCCCACAAATATCCATGTTCCAAACATGGAACAAGCTCCAATCTTCACCTGCAACTAACAACACTATAAGAGGGGCTGAGCAAAGTGGTAACATAGCCAAACAACGGTTTGCTAGGACAAGGTGGTTAGAGGTTTGACATGGCAATATGGGAGGCATGATAAGCAAGTGGTAAGTATCGTAGCATAGGCAAAGCAAAAGAGCGAGCAACTAGCAAGCAAAGATAGAAGTGATTTCGAGGGTATGGTCATCTTGCCTAAGATCCCGCAAGGAAGAAGAACGAGTCCATGAAGAAGACAAACAGACGTAGACGAACGGGTCCTCACAAACGCGACGTTATCGGAACCAACCCGAAGAAGCAACACCGGAAAGTAGCAAACAACATAGTAAACAACCCTCACATAAGCATGGCATGATGCACAACCAAGTATGATGCATGTCCGGTTTAATGAAGCATGGCATGGCAAAGTGCACAAACAATTCTACAAATTAAGTGGAGCTCAATATGCAACGAGTTGCATATTGACAGAACACCACATTCACGTTATTTAGATCGATCTCGTTTGTGTACCCAACAATGTTAAATGTTGATTAACATGGCAAGAGGGTGAAGCAAAGAAAACTACCTATCTAGGCAAGTTTAAATGAGGCCGGATATAGCAAACAACAAATCTGGAAAATCCCCATGTGCAATATTTGAATTTGGTACTGTTCTGCCCTAAACACCATTTTGGAGTTATTAAACATGCAAAGTAATGCCACCATGTTAAACTAGGCATTTTTCCACCCCATTTACATATAAAGATTATTTAAAACCGAGCTACGATTATTTAGTTATGAATTAAACCGTTTTAGCAAGTTATTTAAGCAAATTTAAACAAACAGCATTTTAAACATTTTAAACATATATGAAAGTTGCATATTATTAAACTAGATGAAATTCTAAGAAAGTTTCATATTAAGTTTGTTTTAATCCGATGCACGGTTGGAGAGTTATAAAATGCATGATGTTTACGGGCTATACTGTAAAACTGGCAAAACTCTGGATAATAGACAAAATCGTCTAGAGGAAAAAACATGACATGGGCCAAAACTGCTGGGCCAGATGCACAGGAGGCTGGAGGGAGGGCCTGCTCACCCACGGGCCATGGCCCAGGTCGGCACAGCAGAGGAGGAGAAGGGCTGGCCCAGGGGAACGGAGGGTGCTGCTGGGCCGGGGCGAGGCCGGCCCACGCGCGTGCGATGGAGGCAGCCCAGCGATGCTCATCCTCTGCTCGACTGAGACAGAACGGTGGCCCTGAAGGACAACAACGAGGCGGCAGCGGGTCTCGGCGCGGCAACGGCGAACTGGGGTCGCCGGAATCCGAGGCGGCAGGTCGAGGCATCGACGGATCCGAGCGGTGAAGGCCATTCCCGCTGGCGGACTTGGCGGATCGACCTCGGAGAAGGCCCTGGCGAACATGGGGGGGGGGGCTTGGCGGTCTTTGCGACTCCGGCAGCCAGGTGATGAACGACGAGGAGGAGGAAGGGCGCGCTAGTAGAAGCCAACAGGAGGAGGTCCGGCGGCCATCGTTCCATCGCGGCAGCAGAGCGTCGGGGAACGGCTGCAGTAGTACGAATCCAGCGGTGGGGAGGTCCTGTGAGAGAGAGAGAAGTGAGGCGCCAGAGATGTTACAGAGAGAGGGAGAGAGAGCAGCGGGGAAGAAGAGAGGCGACAAGGAGCTGCACAAGGCCGGCCTTGAAGCACTGGCCCGGGGCGACGAGATGAGGCCGAGCGCTCCTGCTCGGCCATGGGCGTGGAGAGAGACGAGGGGAAGCGCTGTCTCATGCTCTTGCTGGTGAGGAAAAACAAAGGATAGGGTGGCGGCGGTTGGTTGGGCGTGGAAAACTGAGGAGGAGCAGTGGCGATGGTGGTTTTTTGGATCGGGAGGGGATCCCAAGGAGGAGGAGACAGTGGGCTGGCGGCGGCGGAGGATGGGACAAGATCCCTAGTTTTTAGGGTTGGACTAGAGTTTATATATATATATATACAAAAGGGGGATGATTTGGATCCTCCGATAGCGATCGGGCGGTCGAGAAATTATAGGTTATGAAGCCCAATTAACAAAACGGAGATGTTTTGTAGATGTTTGGGGATGTTCTGAGTCCAACGGTGAGAACTCCCCAGGTCGGGTTCGGGACAACTGCCGGACGCGCGCGAGGGGTTCGATGCACTGAGCAGAGAGGGTTCCGGGGCCTGGCGGTATGTAGTGGACTATGTAGACAGTCTAGGGAGGAAAGAGAGGGGAAGCCTGGCACATGTTTCCGGATACCGGAAACGTCCGATGTATGACCGGCTATACTGCCGCTATAGTTAATCATTGGGGCATCAAACGAACTCCGATTGCGATGAAACTTGGCAGGTGGTCTACCTACACTATAACAAGACCGCACGCCAACTCTCATCCCATTCTGAGAACATTTTCCGGCCACTTATAAAATAATATTTCGGACGTGCCACGGGCGCGTGCAAGTGTGGTTGGGCTCAGAACGGACAACGGAAGGAACGGGGAGAACCCGGACGGATGCAAGTTTTGAAAACATGATGATGCAATGAACATGATGACATGATGAAATGCGACACACAAGCAAATGACAAGGCAACAACAGCGAACAACTAGAAGACACCTGGCGCAACGGTCTCGGGGCGTCACAACACTCCACCACTACGAGAGGATCTCGTCCCGAGATCTAGGATGGCACCGGAGGGAAACGGAAGAGGAGAGAAGAGGTAAAACTAAGTTGCTTCTTTGACAAACGGGTGAAACCAAAGAACCTTGAGATGTTGAACAAATTGAAAGAAGGAATGCAATGGGGATGAACGAAGTTGAAAACAATCCGTTAGAAAAGAGGAACAAGGAACATATGAGAACCTTGTAGGTTGAAAGACACAATAAAAAAGTGTTACAATGGACAAGAAGTAGATGCAAGCACCTCGGTTGACACGAGATGTAGAAGGAATGATAAAAGATCAAATACGGCAACACTCCGGTTGGAATGGCAGGTAAAGAATATGAGCTTTGCAATATGAAAGCACTTGAATGAGACTCCGGTTAGAAGAGTAATGATAGACACAACACTCCGGTTAAAACCAGATAGAGAAGGAATAAGACTGATATAATTTGGATAGCACTTTGACTGTAAATGGAAGAATTTGAGCATGAACTAGACAAGATGAGAGGACACTTGATGAAAACAACAAAACACTGCCTCCAGAACTATTGAAATAATGGCAGAAGGGGTAAGAAAGATTTCAGACAGCACTCTGGTTGAGAAGGGAGGTAAAACTTGATAAGATGAGAGAACTTGAATAGAGGGCACGATACTCCAGTTAAATGGATAAGCAAAGGAAAGAGCATGAACTTTGACCCAAAAAAACGAGATGATGAGTTGAATAGAACAACATCACCAAACCTCAGGAAGAAATGAAAGAATGCAATGAAAAGAACGGAGAAGAAAAAACAACATGTTCTACATCAAATGAATCTGAGAGAGCATCCTTAAAGAAGGATTGAACGGAGTTGTTGGGAAATCAACAACGAAAAGAACATGCTTGTTGAGGGCTTATGGAAAACATCTCAAAAACTTGAGGTGAAAACCTGCCACAAACGAAAACAATTGCTTGCTTGAGAGCGACGGAGAGATGAAAACTTCTTTCATCGCGAGAATAGGAGGAAACTTGGATTATTGATAAGCACCCCAATAGCAACATTCCTTAGGGAAGGTTTTAGGTGAAATATAACCCAAGATAACTCCAATGAAGAGATTGATGGATTTAAGATACCTCATTCTTGACAACATGTGAATCATGAAACATGAACTCAAGTTATGAAGAATGACATAGCACCACCTCAAATGATACGGTAGAAGGAATTGCACTTCGGAATGCAAGATGAAGAAAGCTTGAGCTCCTTTGAAATGAATCTCGATGAACACTTTGAGAAGGGATTAAATCCTTGGTGAACCATCATGTAGAGCCTCCATGAAGAACTCCGGTAAACAAAGGAATGATCAAACGAAAGGAAAGAGAAGTTGAAAACACAAGGTTAAGACTTGCAACTATTAGATGGATCTTCGCGATGATATAATTGAGAGAGCTTGGAACTCTGGGAAAGAAAAGATGAAACAAATGAAACCGAGAATTTGATGAGCCCCCGGAATAAGGAATTAAACACTTGGGTGAAACAAGAGTAAGAATTATGTTATGCGTATCCTTCACCAATTAAATTGATGACAAACAATGGATTTGGCATACTACCCACTCTCTTAGAAAGGATTAAGATAGATATTGCGCAAACTTGAAGAGGCCTTCAATGATCCACCAGCAGGCTTGGAAAAAATGAATGAATTGATATGATAACGAAGGAAGAAGAATCTTGAACAAACCACCATAAGAATTGAAAAAGAACGGAGTAAAGGGAAGAATCACCGGTAAGAATTTGAAAACGAACAAGGATACTTGGGGAAAATTTAGATACAAGAGAATGAAGAGATCACGAGCTGATTAGATAATACTTGAATGAAGCACCGGTAAGATTTGGAGAATGAGAGCTGAAGTCTGAGAACGAGTAAGTCTTCTGAAAAGATGGGCTCCGGAGAATCAAATTGAAAAGAATCTTGAATTTCTCCAAATAGGTGAAAAGAATTCTCATAATCAACAATAATTATGAGAGTATGGCATCAAGCTAGAATCAGGAATCTTTGAAAGAACGGATATGATTGCCGAGAAACTCTTCTTCGGTCTTCAAATGTTGATAATGATGATGAGAAGCACCACCAAGAATTGTTGAGGCACTCCGGAATGAAGAATAGAAAAAGGTTGAGCCAATGATGAAAAGAATTTGACAGATCTTGGAGAAAAGCATTTGAGTGATGAAAAATTCATTCTTACGTCAAACTTTAAAAGATTTGAGAATAGCTCCGGTAAAATTAGAAGAGTCAGGTAAGATCCTGGGAAAAAACCTGTGGGTTAGGGCCCACTCAAAAGAAACACCATTGAAAGATTTAAAGAGAGAGATTACACCGGTTGAATTAAATGACTTGAATGAGATAACATCCTCGAAAGAGCTTGAACGACTGTAGAGTGGAAACACGAATCTTCGAGATATCTTGAGCACTATGGAACAATTGAATAGTGAGAAGTGGAAGATTAAGAGGTGCACCAGCATGAGGAGGTATTTGAAATGAGAAAGAAGGATATGATCAACAAAGCTTGACTTGAAACCACCGGAGATGAAAAGAATGAAGAATGATGAACGTGTAGAGCATCTTCACGAGAACCACCGGGTAAGAATATTGACGGAACAGAATGGGGAGACTTCACATCAATAAAAAGGATACTTGATTAAGAAATCTGAGTCCTTAAAAAAAAAAGGGGGGGGGGGGGGGGGAAAACAAAGGCAGCTTGGGACGAATGAAACAAACACCGTTGAGAATACTTAGAGTTGATCTTGCGGATGTTGAAAAAGATCGGATCCACTTGAAGAGAAACACGCCGGCTGAAAAGGATTGACATAACAATCTCGATGAACAATAAGGATTGGTATTCACATAGGAATATGAGAACACCGCTTAGGAAAAAGGTATGGAATCACACTTGACTTCGAAGCAACTCGAGTACCACAACTCAAAACAAAACAAAGAATTGACTTGCAGAATAAGCCGGAACAAACATATGATAGAGATTTCGTCCGAAGTTTTCATGGAGGGGCCTACACGGGCTCGATCATACAACACCATCATGTACAAGGCAGTGCACATGACATACGAAGCGTCCCTGAGTCGGCATAGCCAAGGACTCTTTAAGACACAACGAGACCACTATAAAACCAACCGTGGATAGGCGGACCACTAGACATCGAACACCAATTTCATATCATACATCCGTCGGAAAGATATCCTATGAGCTACTTGAATTCCCACTTATAAACTCTAGAAATTTTCCGTTATGCAATCAGGTGTTGGGGATACAGGGGAAGCATAATATCTCACCCAAAACTAGCAAATCCTATATCCAGCTGTATCCATCCTTCAACACATAACCAAGAAACCTTCGGAAATCGTTTACCTCAACCTTCGAAAAGCATACGTTATACGAGTTATGGCAATACTCCCGAACTCCCGCCCCAGTACTGGGTGGCGTCGAGGTTATCTCACCAGCAACTGCATAAAAGAGATTTTCGATGTCGGCGAGCTCAGGTATTCCAGAACTGCAACGATAAAATTGTGACGACAACACCTCGGAGCTCAACTCCCGGGACACTGCCACAACCCCTAAATGACAGGAGGCACCAAGAACAATGTTCTCGTCACAAAACCATCAGAATGATTCCAAGATACCCGCGTGATCCTAAATTTTTTTATTGAATTTGAGAAGAGAAGAGTCAAAACTCTACGTCAGGATGCCTCACCAGAGCGACGAAGGGACTGAGGAGTAAAAAAGAATTTCTAACCCTCCAATATATAATCCTAAATGACTCAAAAAAATTTTCTAGACTCAACAACGCCAACGATTCGATCAAGCAGGGGGCTCCTAAGGTCGGGGAAGGCTCTGATTACCAACTTGTAACGCCCTCGATGCGGCTATATCTCCCACGTGTCGAAGCACGACTTAGAGGCATAACCACATTGAAAGCAATGTCGCAAGTGAGGTAATCTTCACACAATGTAATACATAAGGGGAAAAGATACATAGTTGGCTTACAATCGCCACTTCACACAATTACATGAATATAACATTACATCATCCAGATACACTCAAGGTCCGACTACGGAACCAAAATAAAAGAAGACTACCCCAAAAGCTACACAGATCCCTGATCGTCCCAACTGGGCTCCACTACTGATCAACTGGAAACGGAAACGACATAACGAACACGATCTTCATCAAGCTCCTTCTTGAGCTTGGTTGCGTCACCTGTACGGTTTCATCGGCACCTGCAAGCTGGTTTTGGAAGTATATGTGAGTCATGGGGACTCAACAATCTCACACCCTCGCGATCAAGACTATTTAAGCTTATAGGTAGGGTAAAAGGTATGAGGTGGAGCTGCAGCAAGCGACTAGCATATTTGGTGGCTAACATACGAAAATGAGAGCGAGAAGAGAAGGCAAAAGCATGGTCGAGAAATTCTGATCAAGAAGTGATCCTAGAACAACCTACGCCAAACATAACTCCAACACCGTGTTCACTTCCCAGACACCGCCGGAAAGAGACCATCACGGTTACACACGCGGTTGATGCATTTTAATTAATATAAACTTTAGGTTTTCTACAACCGAACATTAACAAATTCTCATCTGCCCATAACCGTGGGCACGACTTTCGGAAGTTCAAATCCCTGCAGGGGTGTCCCAACTTAGCCAATCACAAGCTCTCACGGTCAACGAAGGATATTCCTTCTCCCAAGACAATCCGATCAGACTCGGCATCCCGGTTACAAGACATCCTCGACAATGGTAAAACAAGTCCAGCAACACCGCCTGAATGTGCCGACAAATCCCGATAGGAGCTGCACATATCTCGTTCTCAGGGCACACTCAGATGAGACTAGCTACGAGTAAAACCAACCCTCAAGTTTCCCCGAGGTGGCCCCGCAGGCAGCTCAGTTCGGACCAACACTTTGAGAAGCACTGGCCCGGGGGGGGGGATTAAAATAAAGATGACCCTTGAGTCTGCAGAACCCAAGGGAAAAAGAGGCTAGGTGGCGAATGGTAAAACCAATGTTGGGCATTGCTGGAGGAGTTTTATTCAAGGCAAACTATCAAGGGGTTCCCATTATAACCCAACCGTGTAAGGAACGCAAAATCTGGGAACATAACACCGATATGACGGAAACTAGGGCGGCAAGAGTGGAACAAAACACCAAGCATAAGGCTGAGCCTTCCACCCTTTACCAAGTATATAGGTGCATTAATTAAATAAGAGATATTGTGATATCCCCACAAATATCCATGTTCCAAACATGGAACAAGCTCCAACCTTCACCTGCAACTAACAACGCTATAAGAGGGGCTGAGCAAAGCGGTAACATAGCCAAACAACGGTTTGCTAGGATAAGGTGGGTTAGAGGTTTGACATGGCAATATGGGAGGCATGATAAGCAAGTGGTAGGTATCGTAGCATAGGCAAAGCAAAAGAGCGAGCAACTAGCAAGCAAAGATAGAAGTGATTTCAAGGGTATGGTCATCTTGCCTGAGATCCCGCAAGGAAGAAGAACGAGTCCATGAAGAAGATAAACGGACGTAGACGAACGGGTCCTCACAAACGCGACGTTATCGGAACCAACCCGAAGAAGCAACACCGGAAAGTAGCAAACAACATAGTAAATGAGGGAGTCCTGGATTAGGGGGTGTTCGGATAGCCGAACTATACCTTTAGCCGGACTCCTGGACTATGAAGATACAAGATTGAAGACTCCATCCCGTGTCCGGGAGGGACTTTCCTTGGCGTGGAAGGCAAGCTTGGCGATACGGATGTTCAGATCTCCTACCATTGTAACCGACTCTATGTAACCCTAACCCTCTCCGGTGTCTATATAAGCCAAAGTTTTTTAGTTCGTAGGACAACATACACATCAACAATCATACCATAGGCTAGCTTCTAGGGTTTAGCCTCTCTGATCTCGTGGTAGATCTACTCTTGTACTACCCATATCATCAATATTAATCAAGCAGGGCATAGGGTTTTACCTTCATCGAGAGGGCCCGAACCTAGGTAAAACTTCGTGTCCCTTGCCTCCTGTTACCATCCGGCCTAGACGCACAGTTCGGGACCCCCTACCCGAGATCCGCCGGTTTTGACACCGACATTGGTGCTTTCATTGAGAGTTCCTCTGTGTCGTCGCCGTCAGGCTCGATGGCTCCTACGATCATCGATAGCGATGCAGTCCAGGGTGAGACCTTCCTCCCCGGACAGATCTTCGTCTTCGGCGGCTTCGCACTGCGGGCCAATTCACTTGGCCACCTGGAGCAGATCGAAAGCTACGCCCCTGGCCGTCAGGTCAGATTTGGAAGTTTAAACTACACGGCTGACATCCGCGGGGACTTGATCCTCGACGGATTCGAGCCACTGCCGAGCGCGCCGCACTGTCCCGACGAGCATGATCTAGCTCTGCCGCCGAACAGTGCCCTGGAGGCCGCACCCGCATCGGCTCCGATCCTTAATTCGGAGCCAACTACGCCGATCGAGGATGGGCGGTTGGACGCCGCCTCGGGGGCTGCGATCCCAACGGCGATTGAGCCGAACACCAGCCCCGCACTCCGCGAGACTCATGACTCCAAGGAGCCGGACCCCTTTCCAGACTCCGAACCCTCCACGCCCCGGCCAATCGAATCCGGTTTGGTGCCGATCATGGAGTTTACTGCCGCGGACATCTTTCAGCACTCGCCTTTTGGCGATATTCTGAAGTCACCGAAGTCTCTCTCTTTATCAGGAGAGCCCTGGCCGGATTGCGGCCAGCAAGGTGGGGATTCGGACGATGAAGAAATTCAAAGCCCACCCACCACCCACTTTGTAGCCACTTTCGACGATTTAACCGACATGCTCAACTTCGGCTCAGAAGACATCGACGGTATGGACGCCGATGAAGGAGACGGTGAAGAACCAGCGCCTACTGGGCCCTGGAACGCCACCTCGTCATATGACGTATACATGGTGGATGCACCAAAAGATGATGACGAGGAGCGGAAGGACGCACCGAAGGCTTGTTCCCTCGAAAAGCAGTCAAAGCGGCGACGCAAGCGCCACCCCAAATCCCGCCTCGACAGAAATAGCAATCACACAGACCCAGCATTGGAGCAGGGCGAACCGCTGCCGGACAACGGCAATCCGGATAATCAAACCGAACAAACAAATCCTATCAAGGATAATGGTCCGGACGACATAACGCCGGACAGACAACCGGAGCAGCAGACTGCCCGTAAAAGGCTTGTTGCCACCGCGAGGAGTCTGAAAAAACAGAAGCAAAGGCTCAAGGCTGTGCAAGACACACTCCACATTAGATGGAGCAAAATACACAACACAGCAGCGAGGTATGGCGACAATCGCCCTTCCAAGAGCTACCCAAAGCAGAAGCTGCTACCCGAATTCGATGAGGAGGCCGTAGACCCCCCACAACAAAATATCAAAGCAGCCACCTGGTCGGATAGACGACCCCTCTACCAACACAGAGCAGCATACAACGCCGCTCACAATACAACACACGACCCAGGCGAGGGTTCGTACCCAAAGGACGACGCAACAAGATCCATCTATGGACCACGCAAGCGCCCCCCAGCATACAATGCAACACAACAAGTATCTGAACAACGCGGCACACCCAGCTACAGTGGTGCCGCACACCCCCTGTGTTTCACCGATGAGGTGCTGGACCATGAATTTCCAGAGGGATTCAAACCCGTAAACATAGAGGCATACGACGGAACAACGGACCCTGGGGTTTGGATTGAGGACTATATCCTTCATATCCATATGGCTCGAGGAGATGATCTCCACGCCATCAAATACTTACCCCTCAAGCTCAAAGGGCCAGCTCGTCACTGGCTCAAAGGCCTCCCCGAAAGCTCCATTGGAAGTTGGGAAGAGCTCGAAGACGCCTTTCGGGCAAATTTTCAAGGGACTTTTGTCCGACCTCCGGATGCGGATGATCTGAGTCATATAACTCAGCAGCCCGGAGAGTCAGCCCGAAAGCTTTGGAATAGGTTTCTTACTAAAAAGAACCAGATTGTCGACTGTCCGGACGCCGAAGCCTTAGCGGCTTTCAAGCACAGCGTCCGTGACGAATGGCTCGCCAGACACCTCGGCCAAAATAAGCCGAGAACGATGGCCGCATTAACAAACCTCATGACCCACGGGTGAGGACAGCTGGCTAGCCAGATGCAGCACCAGCGACCGCAGTACATCGGAAGTTAGAGATGGAAACGGGAAATCACGGCACAACAGCAATAACAAACGCCGGAATAAAGAAGACAACACAAAGGGCACGACAGTAAATGCCGGATTCAAAAGCTCTCGGCCAGGTCAAAAGCCGCCCACTAAAGGCACCAGGGATGAACTGTCCAACCTCAACAAAATTCTGGACCAAGTATGTCAGATCCACAGTACCCCGGGTAAACCTGCTAATCATACCCACAGAGAATGTTGGGTCTTCAAGCAGTCCGGCAAGCTCAACGCCGTACACAAGGGGGAGGACACACCAAGTGAAGACGAGGATGAGCCCTCCAAGCAAGACACGGGGGAACAAAAGAAATTCCCACCAAAAGTCAAAACAGTAAACGTACTACACATGATCAAGGGAAAAAACAATGCGGCACCCCCAGGAAAATATACCCAAGTGCCTGTCACCTCAAAGTCCTGCCAATGGTCGTCTCAACCGATCACTTTCGACCATCGTGATTACTCAGCAAGTATCTGACACGCAGGATGGGCTGCCTTGGTATTAGACCCAGTAATTGGCGGATATCACTTCACACGAGTCTTGATGGACGGCGGCAGCAGCCTAAACCTAATATACCAGGATACAATCCGCGGGATGGGGTTAGACCCAACACAAATTCCCCATAGCAATACTACCTTTAAAGGAGTAACGCCAGGCCCAGGGGCTCATTGTACGGGCTCCCTCCTACTACAAGTTATATTCGGCTCCCCCGATAACTTCCGCCGCGAGCATTTAACTTTCCACATCGCTCCGTTTCAAAGTGGCTATCAAGCACTGCTAGGACGTGAAGCTTTTGCTCGCTTTAATGCAATACCACACTACGCCTCCCTCACACTCAAGATGCCCGGTCCACGTGGCATCATTACAGTGCACGGAGATATCAAGCGCTCTCTGCGCGCCGAAGAGAGTGAGGCTGCCTTGGCAGCCGAACATTAAAGACGTCCGAACCAGCGGTCGAGTCCGGCGCCGCTATTTACACCGAATAAGTGATCACACCCCTATTCGTCAATACAAGGGGCTCAACGCGCGCAGACAAGTGACGATCATCGTGCTACACCCGTCCGGGATACGGCACAATGGAGACACAGGCGCAGACGTGCAGTAGGGACCCGCTCAAAGGATTCTTTTTAGATTAAGACCCTGCGTAAACCTTTTTTACTGTCTCTTGTTGATACATATCCACCGTTGTGAAGGATGCTGACGTCTTGGCATGTGGCCACGCCAGAACAATGCACGTACCTGGACGCAAGGGGCTTCTTACAAAGGCCATTATTCAGGCCCGGTTTATACCACAAAGACCGAATACCTTAGGGAGTGTTCGGCGTCGCGAGTTTGGCCCTATATGCATCAGCTCCGAATCATCACTACTAGGAAAAGGCCTACTAATGGCGCACCGGTTTTGCCTACTAATGGCGCATCACCGGTGCGCCATTAGTAGCACGCCACTAGTAATTTTTACTAATGGCACACCACTGGTGCGCCATTAGTATCTGGTATACTAATGGCGCACCATCCAGTGCGCCATTAGTATATAACACCATGCGCCATTAGTGTGCCTCCCAGGGGCCATATTTAACCATGTGCTTTGGCACACTAATGGCGCACTGCGGATAGATGCGCCATTAGTATCTGGTATACTAATGGCGCACCATCCAGTGCGCCATTAGTATATAACACCATGCGCCATTAGTGTGCCTCCCAGGGGCCATATTTAACCATGTGCTTTGGCACACTAATGGCGCACTGCGGATAGATGCGCCATTAGTATCTGGTATACTAATGGCGCACCATCCAGTGCGCCATTAGTATATAACACCATGCGCCATTAGTGTGCCTCCCAGGGGCCATATTTAACCATGTTAACACCATGCGCCATTAGTGTGCCTCCCAGGGGCCATATTTAACCATGTGCTTTGGCACACTAATGGCGCACTGCGGATAGATGCGCCATTAGTATACTTGGCATACTAATGGCGCACTCTGTCTTGATGCGCCATTAGTATCCTTTGGCATACTAATGGCGCACTCTGTATTGATGCGCCATTAGTATCCTTTGGCATACTAATGGCGCACCTTGTGGTGATGCGCCATTAGTATGTATATTTGTTTTTTTTACTTTTCTGATTTTTGCGCAGGTTTACAAAATATATTATTTGACAGAATATAGACAGTAGCACACAGCAACAGCAGATTCATCGAATACAATAGAAGATTAGTCTCCGAATACAATTCATCATATTAGTCTCCGAATTCAAAAGACCGAACAAAGATAAAACATTACAAGTCTCGAGACCGCGAGTATCGAGTTTGTCTTCACATTACAAGTCGATATCAATCATCTAAACTACCATCACATAGAAGAGTGCGGTCCGCTCCCTCCTCTCTCCCGCTAGATAGCGGGCGTATCTAGATTCGGCCTCCGCCCTAGTGGTGTACCCTTTGTAACTGTTACCGCTGAAACGGTGAACCTGTCTCCGACACTCCTCCCAGTCGTCGTAGACTCCGGGAACCTTACCCTTATACACGACATACGACGGCATCTCTATGCACAAGACAAACAACAGACAATACATACATAAGCAATATATAAGTATGCAACAAAAGGATCGGAAGAGAAAAGCAAGATATTAATAGCACGATTCATGGTCCTACTAATAAATAGCATCGATTACATCTAAGTTGAACGACTGTCCAAACCAAAGAGACATACAATTCATTAAAATTTAATTACAACATGAGCCAATCAATGTTTCAGAACTACACATCACTACTTTCAACTCGACTCATGGACAGGAGCGTGGATGAAGCCGCCGTCTGTCGTGATGGTCATGAAATCGCGGGCGTTGTCAGCCTGCATTTGTAGCATTCCGTCTATCTCAATGTTGGACGGTTGATATCTGAGGAAGAACTGCCCCGAGGTATGAAGGACATCTTGATGGAGGATGTTCGCAAACTCCGACTGGATGCGAAAGAATTCTTGTCTGATGTCCGCGTCCTGGATTGCCGACAAGCTCGCGGCCCAATCTTTGAGATTATTTGGTAGCAGAAGGTGATGATGGTCCCTTACGATCGCCAGCATGTGATGGAGGGCGTAGTAGGCATCCTTCTGACCGCCAGGCGGCTGCTTGACGCATCAGAACGTCGTATTGTGGGCGAACACGTGCTTGCCGTACTTACGAACTGCCCTGATGAAGGTGCCTCCAGATTTGGCGTAGCCAGGGAGAACATCATCAAGAACTTTCTTGATATTTGTGTAGTCTATCTTGGAGTTACGGTTCGGGTCGAAATACGTGGCCATGGAATATTTCGGGCTTAAGAGGATGAGTGTGCAATGTGTGTCACTGCACAGAACACGGAATGTTAGAAAAAAAAGAACGATCGAAATCTAAGAAATCATATGTTACGGGGCGGTTAAGGGATGACTTACTCGAGAAAGTAAGGCACACGGAAGTTATCCTTATCTGGGTTTGCCAGAATGACGTCTTCGAGGTGTGAACTCGTGACTTGGCGGTCCCCAGCGCTGCTCAAGAGCTTGGCACGCATGTAGAAGGGGTCGACGATCACGATGTCCGGGGTCTTGTCTCTAATGATCCGCATCTCCATACTCAGCGAAAACAGCCGAACGAAGGTGTAGTGCAGCGGATGAAGGTTGAACATAGCAAGGATGTCATCAAACCGCAGGACGATCGTACCCCGATGGCGCCATCCACAAAGCCCTTGCCCTCTGGCATCTTGGCCACGAAACCGGGTATGCCACATCATTCTCTCTGAGACGCCGCTTCTCCAAAGAAAGAACACTGTCGTGCAGACTCCGCATAGCACCGGTTGCAGCACTGAGCATATTTGCCGGTAGCATCGCCCTACCCGCCACATGCACCCTCCTCGAGATATCCTTAGGTGAAGGTGGCCCGTCCTGAGCACGGATCGTACTCGGTGCCGGCTGGCTCGCACCAGCGGCCTTTTTAGTCGGCCGTTTCCGGCCCTTCTTCTTGATCTGCTATAATGGGACCGAGTTCTGCTCACAGACCGCCTTCTTGAGCGTGTTGGGGCTGATAATATTTGGCACCTCTGCTATCTGAGGCTTGGTGAAGGT
The DNA here is from genome assembly GCF_003073215.2 of Triticum urartu. Taxonomy (NCBI): domain Eukaryota; kingdom Viridiplantae; phylum Streptophyta; class Magnoliopsida; order Poales; family Poaceae; genus Triticum; species Triticum urartu. Next base: position 115,140,438 of record NC_053028.1, read on the forward strand.
GGCAGCTGGAGGCGTCTCCTAAGAACTGAACGCCAGACGACGCCTGTTGCAATTGGGTTTCTCCGTCGTACCAGCTAGATCGCGATCGTCTTGTTTGGGTTCTTGAGAAGGAGGCCCGCAGAACTCGTCACCGTACCCATGTTCGGCAAAGTACTTATCGACGTTGGTAAATGTACCATCATCGTTGTCGTCATCGTCCGGATCCTGTGCCATATGCATGTCCGGATCCTGTGCCGTAGGGATGTCCGGCATGTCCGATAGCATTGCGGCGTTCTTGCCATGGCTTGGCGCCGGCACGACTAGCGGTCTTGTCTGTGGGGTGGTGTCCCCCTCCCCCAAACGAATCTGGCTCTTTGGCCAAAGCAGGGGCCAGCTTACGCGGGCGCTGAGGGTCATCTCATCTTCTTTGTCGGCCCCAGCGGGTCGAATCGGAGGTAACAGCTCGTCGCAGCCTGGCAGCACCCGAACCACTTCAACCCTATACATTGTGGGTGGCATCGGATTACCGTGGAACACGGGGTTGCCCGGTTGAACGATTCTGCCCTTGGCGACATCGACCAACTCGCCGCCCACGAAGTGCAGGAGAGTGCAAGGAACGTTGGCGGCGCCCTGCGAAAACATGTAGGGCGTCAGGGATGCCCAGTCAAAGGCAAGGAGATGAAGTCCTCGACCGAGAGGCTTAGTTACCGTGATGCCGTCGAGCTCGGCTAATGTCGAGGCACCGCCAATGTCGGGGGACTAATCCACGAGCACCTATGGGACCGGCGGACCGAGTCCCTTTCGGCTCGGCGGGGGCGAGGGTCGCAAGAAGAGCGGATCGAGGCGAAGCACACGAGCAGTTTACCCAGGTTCGGGCCGCATGGATGGGTAAAACCCTACTCCTGCTTTGTGGTTTGTATTGAGTTCTTGCTCGGGAGCGCGGAGTGCTACAGTACACCCCAGCAGCTAACGAGAATGAGCATGAGTGTTCTCTTCCTCCCCCCCTTCCTCTACGTTGCGCATGGGCCTCCTTTTATATGCTCAAGGGGTCACCGACAGGTGGCAACGTAGACAAGGGTAAAAATGGAAAGGTGTTGCGGTTGGTACAGCTACCTGCTACAGTGTATCATACCTAACCCTGACGGCAGGGGAACAGGGCATTAAATGCCCGTCTGCATCGCCTAAATAGTGCAAAAGGGACCGTCAGGGACGCCACCGCTCGCCATGATGGCAATCTTGTCAGCGCCGCTTGCCACCGCGCACCGCTGGCTGCACAGCCTCCCGCCACGTACGCCTGGAAGGGTCCCAGAGCAACACGTTGGTGGATGTGCTGGAGCGCAGGCACAGTGTGGTGGCTTGCCGCGGCAAGCGCCTTGCCGCGGTCGTTGTCTTGTCGCGTTCGGGAGCTTGTCGCTCACCGGGCCTTGCCGGGACGCGTGGCGCGTCGCGGCAAGTTCCTTGAGATGCCTTGGTTGGCCTTCCCGGCAAGCTCCTCTTGCTGGGGTCTTGTCTCCTTGGCTTGGATACTTTGTCCTTGAATGGCTCCAAAGGAACCACGGAGGACCTTGGCGGTCACCCGGCAAGCCTTGCCGCGGGATGCTGCGACTGCCCGTGCACAAGTTCGGGATACTAGGGTACCCCTACTCTAGTACACCGACAGCCAACGGCGGGCGTGCAACTGACGGAGGGGCCGCTTGCTAGCGAGGTGCCGGCCGGCGTACACCCGGGTGCATTAAGCTCCAATGCCGGCGTCAGAGACACCAATACCGCCGCCGCCGGAGATACCAATGGCGCCGCCGCCGTAGACGCCAATACCGCCGCCGCCGGAGACACCAATGGCGCCGCCTGTGCGTTGTGTGAGTTGCTGGCCGTGAAGCTGGGAATCGGGGGCGGCCCCTGTTGGCCACCCGCAATCCACGTCATTATCCCATGAATCAAGGTAGGCATAATGCCGGTAAGCGTCGATCCCAGTTGTTGTTGCACTTGCTCTTGGACCATCTCCGGAATCCGCGCCACTTGCGCCTTGAGTGCTTCAACCTCGCGCGACTGGCTTTCCGAGCTGGTCTTTTTCTCCTTTCGCCCACCAGCGCCATAGTATGACGACCATTTTGTGGACAAGCCTTTGCCGGCCACACGACCAGCTGACGTCAGCTTATTGAGCTTATCCCTGTTTTTCATTACGTTCAATGCCCTATTCAAAGGGGTGTCGAAAGGGGAGCTCTGAGACGACCTCGCGCTACTGCTTTCTTTGTCCTGCGGAAGGATCGTGAACCATTTAGAAATATTGGGGATTAATTAGAATGCAACCATATGGAGCTAATTACGCGGGGGTGTATTCCTTACCAGAACAAGCTCAAGCTCCTTGGTCTTCAGATCCGTGGTAAGCTCCTTTGTTACCGGGTCCTCCTTGTACCGGGCCCTGAGAAAGTTCCTAGTCTGCTTGTCACTGTATTTCTCGAAGCGGGGCGGTAGGCCTTGCTCGGCACGCTCCGGGTCCTCCTTGTCCCATACAGGCTCCGCCACTCTGTAACCGCCGGGACCGAGTTGGTGGACCCCTATGTTCAACTGCCTCATTTCTTTCCCCCATTGACTTGATTCGGAGGTTGCGGGGCTCTCGCACTTGATCTTGAACTCCTTGTAGTCATCTTCGCTCATCAAAGGATATTTCGCCTTGATCTTCTCATAACTATCACCTTTGTCAATCATTGCCTTCACCGTGCTTTTCCAAGTAGACAGGGCCGTGCTCATCGTCGTGAGGGCGGCACCATTCACATTATTACCAGAGAGGCGTGTGTTTGCGAACTCAGCGGGGAACTTGTATCGTTCGTGCAGCTTCGTGAAGAGGAGGCTGCGCAAATTCCCTCGATCCTTATGCCTTAGGTTCTCGGTGTTGATCGAGGCGGTGCTCCGGAGAATGCACCCGAGCTGAATCGAGTACCCCTTGACTACGTGTTTGGGCGCCGTCGGATGCCTGTCGGAGTTCACTTCAGTAAATTCCTCCCTGACGGTGCCGAGCACGTTCGGGCGCCGGTCCTTCCGTTGCCTCTTCGGTTGGCTGCCATCTGTGCGTGCGCCGCCATCATCAGTGGTGGCATCCGCGGCGCCATCATCAGTGGTGTCATCCCCGATGCCACTAGGGGTTGTGTAGTCAGGATCGGTGTCTTCCGCGGCGTCCTCATAGCGGTGAGGTTCTTCCTCCAACTCCTGGGACAGCTCCCAGAATTGCTTGCCGCCCGAACCGCCGGCCTCATCGTTGTGGGCCATGTTTCTCTCTAAATAGGAAAAAAGTTTGGTCAAAAAGTTGGTTATTGTCAAGGAACAAGATCATGGTCTCATCATTTAGGGTTTGTCGACACCGAGGCATCCTAAAAGCTAAGCTTTTATCATTTAGGGTTTGTCGACGCCGAGGCACCCTAAAAGCCTAAGCGTACATCATTTAGGTTCTCATCGACACCGAGGCACCCTATAGAAGCCAAGGTTTCATCATTTAGGGTTTGTCGACGCCGAGGCACACCCTAAATGCTAAGTTAAGTTTTCATCATTTAGGGTTTATCGATGCCGAGGCACCCTAGGTTGGGCCTAATCACTTGGCACTAATCACTTGGCTCTATTGCCATCTATGCAGCAAGAATGGCAGGGCAGTTGATCCTACTTAACTAAGTACTAAGATACCCCGGCCCATGCATTAGTCGCAAGTACCCCATATGTCCTATTTTTAGCAAAGTCATGCTAAAATTCGCGGAAAATTTCAGCATGACCTTTGCTGAAAATAGGACATATGGAGTACCCGAATTTGCCGCAACGGAAGTTAATCGACATTCCGGCAAACTCAAGGGCCTCTCGGGATACCTGCAATATCATTATCCCCACGTAATGAAGTCGCCAATGGGTTATTTCAGAAGATCACAAGTAGCATCATCACAAGTACAACATCACCTATAGCTTTATATTAACAAAGCATCAGCACATATACAAAAGACCACTTAACACCATACATAAAGTGATGAGCATACATACTACTGTCCAAGAAAATTAACTGAATAGTATTGTGTCAAGTTCAGTTTGAAAATTTAGTTACTGCTTGAGTGATTTGACACCAAAAATTACTCCCCAAAATTACAATGATTGTATATTGACTGCATATATTCACTGTACAGGACTGAATTCAGTCAAGAAAACCTGTCAATTTTTGTTCACTGCATATATTCACTGTACAGGCTGTCAAATTCTATTTCAGCTCAAGAATGACACACTCAACTTCATTGTTTCAACCACATGGACAACAGAGCAAATGTTGGAAGTTGACAATATACTTTAGATTCACACATGCTCCCCTAATTATTTTGTCTGTATCTTTAGATTATCTACTTTAGGCACAATCATACACAATTCTGACTAATTCATCACTGTAGGCCAGCATGAAACACACTCCTCCAAAAAAGCCTAAAATTCCACTATTATTGCCTATAAAAAGGCCTAATATCCACTAGTATTGCCTCTAAAAAAGCCTTAAAATTCCACTATTGTTGACAATCAAAATATGATCTGAACTGTAAGGAGTTAACTGAAAAATGAGTGGTTGTTGGCATGAGGGAGTAAACTGATTGTTGGCACAAAAATATTGGTTCTGCAAACATGAAAACAGTCACAAAAATAATGCACTTGGTTTGTGTTGAGTTTTTGCTTTCAGGGATTGGTTTGTGTTGAGTTGTTAACCTAAAGGTTCGGCAGTTTGAATCTCCTTTAGCTAGTTTGAATCCATGGACTACCCTGTTAGATTGGGACTGAAGATAGGTACCTGCTTATCTTTCTATTCCGTCACCAACAGTGGCTTTTCCAAGAATAATATCCCTGCATGAACATAGGTGAGAGGTTAACTAACTGCCTCAAAGGCATAATCAATGCATCAGCTCGAAGAAATAATGCGATTGACACGTCAAAACTATGACAGAAATGTAAAACTTGGTGGCAACTACGACATGGCAAGAAAGAACTCATATGTAGTGATGGCAGAACGTATGAATTTGCCGCGGCAAAATTTGGTTCTCCCTAAAAACAAAATGGAAAAATTGTGGTGGAAGGAATCTAAATTTGCCATTCACTGCATATTGGAAATTGCCCTAGAATACCCCTACCAGTTCTGAACCAGATCAAAAACTATATATCACAAAAATACCATGGTATAGAATGGTGGTGAAATTTGCCATGACATTTCTACTAGTGCACTAGGTCATGGCATGTCATCTGTACTAGTCTACTGGGTCATGGGATGCAATTTGGGGTGGAAAACTAAACACAAAATTCGGATGTGCCTCTACTGGGTCATGGCACATCAATTTACAGATAATCAAACTAACAAAAATGAAAAAAAGACGGGGGGTTGAGGATGTTGCCACCAGCAGTGGAAAAGGAGGAAGGAGGAGGCCCTCCCCAATCTTGCAACCATAGACTGCCACGGTCGAGGGGAGGGAGGGAATGGGGAATGGTGGAGAGAGGGAGGAAGGAGGAAGGAGGAGAGGTACCTGGTCGCTGGAGGGGTTGGGGTCGGGGTCGGGGTCCGAGCTCGTCCGGTTCCTCGCTCGCCGCGGTCGAATGAGAGCAGGGGGCCAGTGGCGAAGGACGACAGGGGCAGGCGGCGGGTGGAGGGAGCACCTTGGTTGGGGCGGAGCGGCGAGGGCGACGGGGCGACGGAGCAGCGAAGGCGACGGACGGGAGGATGAGGCGCGGCAGACGACGGCGGTCGAAACCCTAGGCGGTCGCTCGCTCGCTTCTGGGGTTGGGTTGGGGGTGGGTCGATCGATCGATGGGGATCTGGTGGCGAGGAAGAGGGAGATAGCTAGGGGGAAGCTTACTAATGGCGCACCAGACCTCGGTGCGCCATTAGAAATCTTTTTTTAGATAGCAATGGCGCACCCCGCAGCGGTGCGCCATTAGAAATCTTTTTTTAGATAGCAATGGCGCACCCCACAGCGGTGCGCCATTAGAAATCTTTTTTTAGATAGCAATGGCGCACCCCGCAGCGGTGCGCCATTAGAATTTTTTTTATTACAGTTCGAGCACAGGTTATATTGCACCTAACCCAATCCACATCAGAACCCGCCCACTAGCCCGACTGGTCAGCACGCAGCACACACACTAGGAGGTCCTGGGTTTGATTCCCAGGCTCCGCAATATTTTTTTTGCATTTTAAATGCTGTTTGATATTTATTTGTGTTTAAATATGTTCGAACTTGTTTAAATCATAACAGTAATATTTTTTTTATAAAAATAGTAATAATTTTTTTAAAAATATATTCAAATTTGTTACTTGAAAATATCATCGGCGGCGGCGGTGGAGCGGGGGAGGGTGCGGGGGGTGCCCGTTGGCGGCGGGGGAGCGGGGAGGGGGCGGGGGGTGCCCGTTGGCGGCGGTGGAGCGGGGGAGGGTGCGGGGGGCCGGGTGCTCGTCGGCGGCGGTGGAGGGGGATCGAGATCGAGTGTCCTCATGAATTCAAAAAGTGCCCGTGGAATTTAAAAATATTCATGATATCAAAAAGTGCCCATGAAATACAATCGAGAAATGAAGACTACGATTTAAATACAATCGATCTTAGCTAGCTATCTGTTCACAATCTTCTTGCCCTTCTTTTTCGCAAATGGAGTTCTTCTGTGGAACGGACGTCCTTTAGGTAGGGTGGTCCTGCTTCTTCTTGTGGTGTGTGCTGCTACTTCATCGTCGTCGTCATGTTCGATCTTCGGGTCGTCGTACTTGTCGAAGTCTTGCTCATTGGCTACTCCATCCATTCCGATGATCTTCCTTTTGCCTCTCCTCACGACAACACGACTGGGCTTTGACGGGTCGGTAATGAAGAAGCATTGGTCCACTTGGGAAGCCAGTACCCATGGCTCATTTTTCACGGTGACGTTTGCGCCCGCGGTCTTGGATTTGGCTTCGGGTATAACCATGGTGGTGAAATACCGGTCTTCTTTTAGGACGCTCTTGGCCCATCTGACACGGAACATCGGGACCTTCTCTCCAATGTAGCTCAGCTCCCAGATCTCCTCGATCCTTCCATAGTATCTGTCCTTGTCGTTACCGGTGTAGGATTCCATCGTTACCCCGGAGTTCTGATAACCATCGCTCTTCATGTCCTTGTCCTCGGTGTAGAATGTGTAGCCGTTGATATCGTATGCCTCATAGGTCATCAGGTTGTGCTCGGCGCCCTGTGACAAGGCGAATATGAGTTGTTCTTCCGCGGAAGAATCCTCATGTAAAGGGTACGAAAGAAGCTTCTGCTTGAACCATCGCGTGAAACATGAGTTGTGCTCTTTGATTATATCTCCGTCCGTCCTCTGTTGGCCTCGGTCATTGTACGTCTTCTCAATAAAGGTTTTGTGCTCTACCACCCAAGGATCGACCACGTCTATGTGTTGTAGCATGACTAGGTTTGCTCTTTCAAAGTCGGCGAGTCGACCCTCGAAGTCGACATGCATTTCGTGGCGACCCTCACGGTGATCCCATCCAGCGAGCCTGCCGAGGTGCCTGTTGACGGGCAGACCAACGGGGTTCTCGATGCCTAGATAATTTGTGCAGTAGGAGATGCACTCTTCGGTCAGAAAGCCCCTGGCTATACTTCCCTCTGGACGTGACATGCTGCGAACGTATCCTTTGATGACACCATTCATCCTTTCGAACGACATCATGCTGTGCAGGAATGTCGGCCCAAGTTGGATGATATCCTCCACGATATGGACCAGCAGATGCACCATAACGTCGAAGAATGCTGGCGGGAAGTGCATCTCAAGCTCGCATAGTATCACCACGATCTCTTCCTGTAGCCTTCTGAGTTGCCTCACGCCAATCGACTTCCGAGAGATGACGTCGAAAAAGTTGCATAGGCCAAATAGCGTTTCACGGACGTGCGCGTCCATGATCCCACGGATTGCAACTGGAAGTATCTGCGTCATCAGCACGTGACAGTCGTGAGACTTCATCCCACTGAACTTCTGCTTCGCTGGGTCTAGGTATCTGCTTATCTTCCCCGCGTAACCGTAAGGAAGTTTTACTCCTATGAGGCAGGTGAAAAACTACTCGATGTCCTCCTGACTAGAGTGAAGCACACGGGATGGTAGTCACTTCCGGTCTTCTTGGCCTTTTTGCCTTTGCGACGAGTTTCTGTGTCCTGCTTCGCCTCATCATCATCATCATTAGCGTGAAGCTCCTGCCTGATGCCCATTGATTTCAAGTCTTCCCTTGCTTTCAGCCCAGCTTTGGTCCTCTCTGGCATGTTGAGCAGGGTACCAAGCAGACTCTCGCACACGTTCTTCGTGATATGCATGGCATCAAGGCTGTGAGGCACACGGTGGATCTTCCAGTACGGCAAGTCCCAGAAAACAAACCTCGTTTTCCATACCTTCAGCAGTGGCTCTGGCGCCTTTCGCTTCTTTCCCGGCTCTGGCGCCTTTTTCTTCTTTCTCGACAGTGGGCAATCTTTCCAATTTTTCAACAGCTCGTCTATTTCCTCGCCGCTCCTTGTACGCGGGCGTTTTCGGGGTTCTGTTTCACCATCGAACAGATCCTTGCGTTTCCTCCACGGGTCATCGTCGCGAAGCCACCTTCGATGTCCCATGAACACGGTTTTCGAAGATCCGGGATCTCTATCTAGCCGCCGATACGTTGTGTCATCCATGCACCTTACGCATCTAGAAAATCCGTGGACTACCTGCCCCGCGAGATATCCGTAACCGAGATAGTCGTGCACCGTCGTGAGCAGTGCGGCTCTCATAGGGAAATATTCTTTCTCTGCGGCATCCCACGTATTGGCTGGCGTTTTCCACAGCATGTCTAGCTCCTCTTTCAGCAGCCCCAGATACAGATTGATGTCGTTCCCTGGTTGTTTCGGCCCTTCAATTAGCATACTCATGTGAATGTACTTCCTCTTCATGCATAGCCAGGGGGGAAGGTTGTACATCCACACAAACACAGGCCACGTGCTATGTGTGCTTCTCTGGCTGCCAAACGGATTGACTCCATCGGTGCTCGCGCCCAGCATGATGTTCCTTGGACCCTTCCCAAATTCTGGGTATTCGAAGTTCAACGCTTGCCACTGGCTCGCATCCTTAGGGTGACTCAGCATCTTGTCTTTTTTATTTATCTCCGGATCATTTCCGTCATCTTCCCGCTTCTTCTCCTCCCTATCCGCGTGCCAACACAGGAGCTTTGCTACCTTAGGGTCCGCGAAATACCGCTGCAGACGAGGAGTGATCGGAAAGTACCACACCAATTTTCGAGGAGCTTTCTTCCTCTTCTTGTATCGAGTGACGCCGCACACCGGACATACGGTAGACTCCGCGTGCTCGTCCCGATAAATGATGCAATTGTTCATGCACACATGGTATTTCACGTGCGGTAAATCCAGAGGACACACGATTTTCTTCGCCTCCTCGAAACTGGTCGGGCACTTGTTCCCCTTGGGAAGACATTCGTGCCAGAATGACATATTCTCGTCGAAGCATGCGTTGGTCATTTTGTGTTTTACCTTCATCTCCAGAGCCATGAGCGTTACTTTCGGCGGGTATCCTCAGGCCTGCATCCTTCATACAATGGAGTAACCGCGTCTATCTCCAGTTGATCCAGCTTGGCTTTCTCTCGGGCGGCAGCTCTTGCGTTATCCGTCTGCTTGAGAAGCAGCTCTTGAATATGAGGGTCCTGCACCCATCCTCCATCGTCGTCTGCTCCGGCATCTTCATCTTCATGATCATGCCCTTCGTCTTGATCTTCCTCATCATCATGTACGACATCTTCTACATGATGACTGTGTACAGCATCACCGTCGTGATCATGTCCTGGAGATTCTTCGTCTTCTCGCCCGCCCTCGCCGCGGTGGTACTTGTCTTGTTGCCCTTCCTCATTTCTTGCCCGGCCCCCATGGACGACTTCATAGTCATCTTCATCACCTTGCCACCGATAGCCATCCATGAAACCACGCAAGAGCAGGTGGTCCCGCACCTGCCCGAAATCCGGGTCCGCAATAAGGCTCTTCAGCTTGCATCTTCGACACGGACATCTTATCTCCGTCTCGTTCTTTTGAAGCATCTCGGCATTCGCGGAGCTCAAAAACCTATTCACGATGCCTTTGGTCATCTTGCGGACCATGGTCGCCTGCGGGGTAGAGCAAAACGATATTTTAGAACCAAGAAAAAATTTGGCATGACCTTTCCTAAAAATAGGACCAAAAAGAATGCATAGTGCCAAAATTCTCGCCGAAACGGAAATGAATCAACATTCCGGCAAAATATTGGCAACTATCGCATTTCAAATACCGGTACCTACAAACACAAACATATATGCAACACCACAAACACATGCAACACCACAAACATACATAGATCTAGCTAGGCCACAAAAAGTGCATGTGCACGTTGTTGGAGCGAGCTAGGGAGAAAAAAAGTAGATCTACATCATGAAGATAGCTTTCCCCTTACTTACCTATCAAAAAAAAGGTAATTTCACCACTTAATTTTGATGAATCTATGGTGGAAATGAGGTGAGGAGGAGGAGGCAGCCGAAAGCTTGGAGAAGGAGGTGGAGGGAATGAAGTGGGGAAAGTGAGTGGGTAGGTGTGGGGCTGTCCAAAATATCTTGTTGGGGTCCCAGGTTACTAATGGCGCACCACCTGCAAATGCGCCATTAGTAACCCTGGTTACTAATGGCGCACCTGCAGATGGTGCGCCATTAGTAGTTTTGCAGAAAATAAAAAAAAATACTAATGGCGCACTTTTACAGGGTGCGCCATTAGTAGTTTAAACTAATAATGGCGCACTGTGAGGCGGTGCGCCATTAGTAGTTTTGCAAAAAAAAGAATAAAAAAAATTCAGTACTGGTGCACTCCATGTCTGGTGCGCCATTACTAGTTAGTACTAGTAATGGTGCACCAGAGGTAGGATGCGCCATTAGTATGTATGTAAAAATGAAAAAAAAATATCACTAGTGGCGCACCAGTTCTCTGGTGCGCCATTAGTGTCTTCCACACTAATGGCGCATCACCAACTGGTGCGCCATTAGTATATAGTAGTGGCGCACTACTTCCCTGGTGCGCCATTAGTGTCAATCCTATCTATAGCCCTTTTCCTAGTAGTGCATTGTCTTTGGTCAAATGTTGGGTTTGCCCGGCTCCTATGTTTTGGTGCCTTACGTTCCACTTTACCGGCTAAGGTAGCACCAGGAGAACTACTGCGATTGTGCCTTGGTTCATCCGGACGAGCACCTCAGTAGAGAAAGCCGAAAACTGATTGTCATGATATAGCGTGAGACTGGTCAACCACTCCGAGATCGGGAGAGTGCGGAGCCACCAGGGGCTATCTAGTAGCCCCACTGTCAAACTCCTATGGCTAAGTGAAAGTGTTAAAGCATTATAGTCCAGTTGCCTTGCTCGCTCCGCTATCACCTCCTTAATAGGACCAAGACGTTGGGTTAAGTGTGAACGCGTGTTTTTGTAGCACCTCCACATTATATGCGTGGGGGTTGAAGCCGACGACTGCAATCTTTCAGGTTATACACACGTATACAAAAACGGCCGCCCAGGAGGCATCATATTACTTTCAGGCAAAAGTATAAAAATAGCCTTATAAAACTCTATAAAAGCATTTCGCTTACAATGAGATTACATATCACTCAAACATAATATTTTTTGAGCACTGGGTCTCTACCAAACGGGCACCCTCAAGAACTTCTTCAAAATAGTGCTCAGCAGCCTTTCGACCTATGGCCGAATCCAGCGCTGCAACATTGGTAGCATCCATCTCCGCCCAGTATGCCTTGACACGGGCAAAGGCCATCCGTGCGCCCTCTATGCACGCCGACCTCTTCATCGCATAAATGTGCGGCATCACATCGAGTAACTGCTGCACCAAGCTGAAATAGCTGTTCGGTTTTGACCCTTCCAGCCATAACTGATCCACAACAGACCTCATGGAGAGTCCAGACAACCTATTTAGTTCGGCCCATTCGGCTAATTGGTCAGTCAATGAAAGTGGACGCTCGAGAGTATGGAATTGTCTCCAAAACAGCTGGTCTACTCCACGGTCCGTCTGACCCTGGAAGTACTTGGCCGCATCGGCAGCGCTCGCCGCCAAATCCATATACACATCCTTCGAGCTCCACAGCCGATCTAGGGGGGCATACCGTGGATCTCCGAACTTCCTCCGCAACATAAAGGATTTCCCAGCTACAATATCCTTGGCTTCCCGCAGCTCCTCCTTCTTTGCCCTCATAGCAGAGCGGAGGTCCTTTCTCGTCGCAGCAGCCTTCTCAAGGTCCAATGCCTTCGCCTGGTTTTCCTTTTCAAGAACCCGGCAACGGTCGGCGGCGGCTTTTAATTCTATGGCCATCTTGGCCATCTTGTCTCGGCTCTCTTCATGTGCGGCCTTCTCAGCTTGCAACTCTTCGGCCGCCTTTAAAGCAGCAGCATTACCCAACCTCGCTTGTTCCTTGGCTCGGGCAAGTTCTGCCCGCAAGGCTCCAACATTGGCAGCCCCATCTGCAGTCACAACATATTAAAGATACTGGCATCATGCTACTCTTCCTATGTGACGTTCACCAGATAATGACACTTACCCTGTGCCTCGTCAAGCCTTTTGTTAACAAGCTCGATGTCGGCGTCTGCCGCATCCAACTGCCATTCTAAATGGGCAAAGTCGCTAGTCCGGCTAGCCACCGGAGCTTCCATCACCTGCACATCGAGGAAGTATGGTTATTACCTGGGAATATGATCCTCTGTTCGTCGTCATTTCCGACGACAACCAGAGTCTCAGGGGCTACTATCTACACAGGGCACACCTAGTATGTGCAGGACTATCATACATTATTACCTCAAACCCTGTCAGTAGACTCATAAAAGCTTTATGCAATCCGCTTTCGGTGCACGAGATTCTCTCCATCACCGTATCCATCAGCACACGGTGTTCATCTGAGATGGCCGCTCGCCCCACCAACTCCCTCAGAACATCCGACCGCACACTAGACGGTGCCGGACTCGTTTGTCTGCTCTCTTCGGGAGCCGGACACTGGGAACTTCGGGGGTCGACAGGATTATCTTCTGGCCTCGCCGGAGTCGGAGAGGCCCTCCGTGACGACACTTCAGGGTCGCCCGCTTCTGGAGCGGAGGAGTCCGGAGGGGGCGTTTCGCTCTCCATCATCTCTGGAAGAAGATCCCCCGAAGACGAGCTCATTTGAGAGGGGCTAAGGCCCGAACTGCAAAGATACATGTAGCGGTTATCTTCTCAGAAGAAAATACGACATGTCTGTACTATTAAGGTATTTTGGGTCACTTACGACTCGTGGGAGAATTGATCCCCTCGTGGACTTTGTGCGGCAACGGTGCCCTCCGAGGTAGGACCCTCTATGGGAGACTTCTTCCCTCGTTTGGAAGTTTCGGCTTCCGAATCCCCGGGCGCAGTTCTTTTCCTCTTCTGGTCGTCTTCCTTCATGGAGACGCTCGCTCCCTCGGCTAGAATGGGCAGCGTTGAGGGCCCGCATCCACCTGCATTGCCATCCATAGTATTTTCCTTTAAAGGCTCCGGGCAAGGTGCGGTCTGGAGCATCTTCTCCAATACTGGATTTTCCAAACCCTCAGGGAGGGGGGCCGAACACCGAATCAACCTCGCCTTTGTTAGCCAGTCCTGTGTAAAAAGCAAACTCTCAAAAATAACTTCGTAACAAAGGAGAGATAGTATGTTTGGTCGGAAGATGCCTTACCTGTTCGGCGGCGCGGTTGCTACTCAGGCCCGCGTCCTCGGTGATTTCCGGACACTCCACCTGAGGTCCAAAGAACGACTTGTACATCTCCTCGTGCGTCAGGCCGAGGAAATTTTGAATGGCGCGCGGTCCCTCGGGATTAAACTCCCACAAGCGAAGAGGCCGATGTTTGCAAGGCTGGACTTGGCAAACCAGCATAACTTGTGCTGCCGCAACCAAACTGAAATCTCCATTAAAGAGATCTTGAATGCGGCTCTGCAGTATAGGCACGTTCTTGGCCGGACCCCAGCTCAATCCTCTGCTAATCCATGACATCAGTTGTGGTGGAGGGCCCGGGCGGAAGACAGGGGCGGCTACCCACTTGGCACTTCTAGGAGCCGTGATGTAGAACCACTCCTGTTGCCACAATTCAGACACCTCTGGAATGGAACCTTTGGGCCATGCAGCTCCCGTCATCTTGCGTATTGAGGCAAGTCCACACTCCGCATGTTGCCCCTCGATCATCTTCGGTTTTACTTCAAAGGTCTTGAGCCATAGGCCAAAGTGAGGGGTAACCCGGAGGAAGGCCTCGCACACGACAATAAATGTCGTGATATGAAGAAAGGAGTCCGGTGCTAGATCATGGAAATCTAGCACATAGTAAAACATCAAGCCCTTGACAAAAGGATCCAGTGCAAGGCCTAGACCTCGGAGGAAGTGGGAGATGAACACGACGCTCTCGTTGGGTTCGAGGGAGGGGACGGCCTGTCCCCAGGGAGGCAGCCGATGCAGAATCTCGGCGTTAAGATATCTGGCCTCCCTCAACTTTTGACGTCTTCTTCCATGACGGAAGAAGGCACCCATCGGCCTTGAAGGCTAGATCCGGACATGACTGAAGGTTCGGAGCACCTGACCTGAACTTTGGGCGTTTGAGCTTGAGATGGGGGAAGGATTCGATTGAGCACGGGAGGGAAAAATAAAAGGCCTCGTCCCTTTATAAAGAGGGTGGATATCGAGCGTCCTCCTCGTGTCCGTTTGGACTTGCCTATGATCTAGGAGTCCTAGAAGCGGTTGGGTTACCCACGCCTGTATTGATGAGAATCCCGAAATAAGGGGACACGATCTCTGCTTTAACAAGACGTGCCAAGGAAACCGCCTCGCATAACGCGCTAAGATGGGACAGTAAAACGGTTCGAATAAAAGCTTGGCCGTGGTGTGATGTCACACTACGGAGTACGTCAGCAGATTAGATTTCTGTAAATATTATTCTCTCTATGGCAATATGTGGAAACTTATTTTGCAGAGCCGGACACTATCTTTGTGTTCAAAATCTTCTATGAAGTACTTGGAGGAGGAACCCGCCTTGCAATGCCGAAGACAATTTGCGCGCCGGACTCGTCGTCATTGAAGCCTGGTTCAGGGGCTACTGAGGCAGTCCTAGATTAGGGGGTGTTCGGATAGCCAAACTATACCTTCAGCCGGACTCCTGGACTATGAAGATACAAGATTGAAGACTCTGTCCCGTATCTGGGAGGGACTTTCCTTGGTGTGGAAGGCAAGCTTAGCGATACGGATGTTCAGATCTCTTACCATTGTAACCGACTATGTAACCCTAACCCTCTCCGGTGTCTATATAAGCCGAAGGGTTTTAGTCCGTAAGACAACATACACATCAACAATCATACCATAGGCTAGCTTCTAGGGTTTAGCCTCTCTGATCTCGTGGTAGATCTACTCTTGTACTACCCATATCATCAATATTAATCAAGCAGGACGTAGGGTTTTACCTCCATCGAGAGGGCCCGAACCTGGGTAAAACTTCATGTCCCTTGCCTCTTGTTACCATCCGGCCTAGACGCACAGTTTGGGACCCCCTACCCGAGATCCGCCGGTTTTGACACCGACAGTAAACAACCCTCACATAAGCATGGCATGATGCACAACCAAGTATGATGCATGTCCGGTTTAATGAAGCATGGCATGGCAAAGTGCACAAACAATCCTACAAATTAAGTGGAGCTCAATATGCAACGAGTTGCATATTGATGGAAAACACCACATTCAAGTTATTTAGTTCGATCTCGTTTATGTACCCAACAATGTTATATGTTGATTAACATGGCAAGAGGGTGAAGCAAAGAAAACTACCTATCTGGGCAAGTTTAAATGAGGTCGGATATAGCAAACAACAAATCCGAAAAATCCCCATGTGCAATATTTGAATTTGGTACTGTTCTGCCTTAAACACCATTTCAGAGTTATTAAACATGAAAAGTAATGCCACCATGTTAAACTAGGCATTTTTCCACCCCATTTACATATAAAGATTATTTAAAACCGAGCTACAGTTATTTAGTTATGAATTAAACCGTTTTAGCAAGTTATTTAAGCAAATTTAAACAAACAGCATTTTAAACATTTTAAACATAGATTAAAGTTGCATATTATTAAACTAGATGAAATTCTAAGCAAGTTTCATATTAAGTTTGTTTTAATTCGATGCACGGTTGGAGAGTTATAAAATGCATGATGTTTAGGGGCTATACTGTAAAATTGGCAAAACTCTGGATAATAGACAAAATCGTCTAGAGGAAAAAACATGACATGGGCCAAAACTGCTGGGCCAGATGCACAGGAGGCTGGAGGGAGGGCCTGCTCACCCACGGGCCATGGCCCAGGTCGGCACAGCAGAGGAGGAGAAGGGCCCACGCGCGTGCGATGGAGGCAGCCCAGCGATGCTCGTCCTCTGCTCGACAGAGACAGAACAGCGGCGCTGAAGGACAACGGCGAGGCGGCAGCGGGTCTCGGCGCGGCAACGGCAAACCAGGGTCGCCGGAATCTAAGGCGGCAGGTCGAGGCATCGACGGATCCAAGCGGTGAAGGCTATTCCCGCCGGTGGACTTGGCGGATCGACCTCGGGGAAGGGCCTGGCGACCATGGGGGGGGCTTGGCGGTCTTTGCAACTCTGGCAGCCAGGTGATGAATGACGAGGAGGAGGAAGGGCACGCTAGTAGAAGCCAACAGGAGGAGGTCCGGCGGCCATCGTTCCATCGCGGCAGCAGAGCATCGGGGAACGGCTGCAGCAGTACGAATCCGGTGATGGGGAGGTCCTGTGAGAGAGAGAGAGAAGTGAGGCACCAGAGATGTTACAGAGAGAGGGAGAGAGAGCAGCGGGGAAGAAGAGAGGCGATGAGGAGCTGCACAAGGCCGGCCTTGGAGCACTGGCCCAGGGCGACGAGATGAGGCCGAGCGCTCTTGCTCGGCCACGGGCGTGGAGATAGACGAGGGGAAGCGCTGTCTCATGCTGTTGCTGGTGAGGAAAAACAAAGGAGAGGGTGGCGGCGGTTGGTTGGGCGTGGAAAACTAAGGAGGAGCAGTGGCGATGGAGGTTTTTTGGATCGGGAGGGGATCCCAAGGAGGAGGAGACAGTGGGCTGGCGGCGGCGGAGGATGGGACAAGATCCCTAGTTTTTAGGGTTGGACTAGAGTTTATATATATACAAAAGGGGGATGATTTGGATCCTCCGATAGCGATCGGGCGGTTGAGAAAATATAGGTTATGAAGCCCAATTAACAAAACGGAGATGTTTTGTAGATGTTTGGGGATGTTCTAAGTCCAAGGGTGACAACTCCCCAGGTCGGGTTCGGGATAACTGTCGGACGCGCGCGAGGGGTTCGATGCACTGAGCAGAGAGGGTTCCGGGGCCTGGCGGTATGTAGTGGACTGTGTAGACGGTCTAGGGAGGAAAGAGAGGGGAATCCTGGCACATGTTTCCGGATACCAGAAACGTCCGACGTATGACCGGCTATACTGCCGCTATTGTTAATCGTTGGGGCGTCAAACGAACTCCGACTGCGATGACACTTGGCAGGCGGTCTACCTACACTATAACAAGACCGCACGCCAACTCTCATCCCATTCCGAGAACATTTTCCGGCCACTTATAAAATAATATTTCGGACGTGCCGCGGGCGCGTGCAAGTGTGGTTGGGCTCAGAACGGACAACGGAAGGAACGGGGAGAACCCGGACGGATGCAAGTTTTGAAAACATGATGATGCAATGCACATGATGACATGATGAAATGCAACACGCAAGCAAATGACTAGGCAACAACAGCGAATAACTGGAAGACACCTGGCGCAACGGTCTCGGGGCGTCACAGCCAAGCCCTAATCTCTCTTGGGAGGGCTGATCTGGAGTCCATTCGGGGCTCCGGAGAAGGGAATCTGTCGCCGTCGTCATCATCAACCTTCCTCCATCACCAATTTCATGATGCTCACCGGCGTGCGTGAGTAATTCCATCGTAGGCTTGCTGGACAGTGATGGGCTGGATGAGATTTATCATGTAATCGAGTTAATTTTGTTAGGGTTTGATCCCTAGTATCCATTATGTTCTGAGATTGATGTTGCTATGACTTTGCTATGCTTAATGCTTGTCACTAGGGCCTGAGTGCCATGATTTCAGATCTGAACCTATTATGTTTTCCTGAATATATGTGAGTTCTTTATCCTATTTTGCAAGTCAATAGTCACCTACTATGTGTTATAATCCGGTAATCCCGAAGTGACAATAATCGGGACCACTTCCGGTGATGACCGTAGTTTGAGGAGTTCATGTATTCACTAAGTGTTAATGATTTGGTCTGGTATTAAAAGGAGGCCTTAATATCCCTTAGTTTCCAATAGGACCTGATACGTCTCCGTCGTATCTATAATTTTTGATTGTTCCATGTCAATATTATAGAACTTTCATATACTTTTGGCAACTTTTTATACTATTTTTGGACTAACATATTGATCCAGTGCCCAGTGCGAGTTCCTGTTTGTTGCATGTTTTTTGTTTCGCAGAAAATCCATATCAAACGGAGTCCAAACGGGATAAAAACTGATGGAGATTTTTTTGGAATATATGTGATTTTTGGAAAGAAGAATCAATGCGAGACGATGCTCGAGGGGGCACGAGGCAGGGGTGCGCCCCAGGGGGTCAGGCATGCCCTGGGCCCTCGTGGCGACCCCGTAAGGCGGTTGGTTCCCTTCTTTCGCCGCAAGAAAGCTAATATCCGGATAAAAATCATGTCCAAAATTCAGCCCAATCGAAGTTATGGATCTCCCGGAATTTAAGAAACAGCGAAAGGGCAGAATCAGGAACGCAGAAATAGAGAGAGATAGAGAGACAGATCCAATCTCGGAGGGGCTCTCGCCCCTCCCACGCCATGGAGGCCATGGACCAGAGGGGAAACCCTTCTCCCATATAGGGAGAAGGTCAAGGAAGAATAAGAATAAGGGGGGCCCTCTCCCCCTCTCTCCCGGTGGCGCCGGAACACCCCCGGGGCCATCATCATCACCGCAATCTACACCAACAACTTCACCGCCATCATCACCAACTCTTCCCCCCTCTATGCAGCGGCGTAACCCCTCTTTTACCCGCTGTAATCTCTGCTTAAACATGGTGCGCAACGCTATATATTGTTTCCCAATGATGTATGGCTATCCTATGATATTTGAGTAGATCCGTTTTGTCCTATGGGTTAATTGATGATCGTGATTGATTTGAGTTGCATGTTTTATTATCGGTGCTGTCCTATGGTGCTTGATACGTCTCCAACGTATCTATAATTTTTGATTGCTCCATGCTATATTATCTACTATTTTGAATGTTTATGGGCTTTATTATACACTTTTATATCATTTTTGGGACTAACCTATTAACCCAGAGCCCAGTGCCAGTTTCTGTTTTTACCCAGTTTTAGGGTTTCGAAGAAAAGGAAAATCAAACGGAGTCCAATTGACCTGAAACTTCACGGAACTCATTTTTGGAAGGAAAGAAGCCCAGAAGACTTGGAGTGCATGTGGGGGAATCTGCGAGGAGGTCACGAGGCAAGGGGGCTTGCCCACCCCCCTGGGCGCGCCCTCCACCCTTGTGAGCCCCTCGTGGCCCCCCTCATGTACTTCTTCCGCCTATATATATCTCCATATACCCTAAAAACATCAGGGAGCACAATAGATCGGGAGTTCCGCCGCCATAAGCCTCCGTAGCCACCGAAAGCCAATCTAGACCCGTTCCGGCACCCTGCCGGAGGGGGCAATCCCTCTTTGGTGGCCATCTTCATCATCCCGGTGCTCTCCATGACGAGGAGGGAGTAGTTCTCCCTCGGGGCTGAGGGTATGTACCAGTAGTTATGTGTTTGATCTCTCTCTCATGTTCTTGATTTGGCACGATCTTGATGTATCGCGAGCTTTGCTATTATAGTTGGATTTTATGTTTCTCCTGCCCCTCTTCTCTCTTGTAATGAATTGAGTTTCCCCTTTGAAGTAATCTTATTGGATTGAGTGTTTAAAGATTTGAGAACACTTCATGTATGTCTTGCCGTGCGTATCTATGGTGACAATGGGATATCACGTGATTCACTTGATGTATGTTTTGGTGATCAACTTGCGGGTTCCGCCCATGAACCTATGCATAGGGGTTGGCACACGTTTTCGTCATGATTCTCCGGTAGAACTTTGGGGCACTCTTTGAGGTCCTATGTGTTGGTTGAATAGATGAATCTGAGATTGTGTGATGCATATCGTATAATCATACCCACGGATACTTGAGGTGACATTGGAGTATCTAGGTGACATTAGGGTTTTGGTTGATTTGTGTCTTAAGGTGTTATTCTAGTACGAACTCTAGGGCTGTTTGTGACACTTATAGGAATAGCCCAACGGATTGATTGGAAAGAATAACTTTGAGGTGGTTTCGTACCCTACCATAATCTCTTCGTTCGTTCTCTGCTATTAGTGACTTTGGAGTGACTCTTTGTTGCATGTTGAGGGATAGTTATGTGATCCATTTATGTTACCATTGTTGAGGGAACTTACACTAGCGAAAGTATGAACCCTAGGCTTTATTTCCTATCATTGCAATACCGTTTACGCTCACTTTTATCATTAGTTACCTTGCTGTTTTTATATTTTCAGATTACAAATACCTTTATCTACCATCCATATTGCACTTGTATCACCATCTCTTCGCCGAACTAGTGCACCTATACAATTTACCATTACAATGTGGTTCCTCTATGCTTCCCTCAAAGGGCCATTACAATGTGGTTCTCTATGCTTCCTCAAGGGTATCCTAAACTCGGCAATCATCATAAAGTGAACATCTCTTATGCTCATGATATAAATAAAATTCAACCGAAGAATGGCGACCTCCTAGCATGGAAATTGAAAATTTGCACAAATATTAGTAAGTAAGAGATACTGTTCGCGCTGGTCGTGAGAAGTCGTTGAGGCCTGCATTCTCAGCCAAATTAAAAATCTTCATAATCCGGCTTCTCTCAGACTCATCAACAAAGGCCATTCGCACGGCGAACCTCCATAGTGTGAGGGATATTGTATTTGGGCTTTATTCTCTTCACTTTGCTTATCTTCGAGCTTCGGCTCGAAGAGCCCCCTCAAAATCTCTTCATCTTTCTGAAAATTCTGAAATTTTTAGTAACTCAAAATAAAAGTGACCAACCTCACAAGTTGATAGCACTACTCCTACAAGTGCTTAGAGGCTATATCGTGCATTAAAACTACTTTTGACACTTAAATTTGACATGCAAGCTTAAGAACAAGGTCACTTAAAGCAGCAAAATTTTGCAATGATAAAGCACTAGAACAAAAACTAATTGGACCATTGTAAGAGTCACATACTGAAGAACAATCCCCAAAGTAGTTTGTGAATGGAGCTTTGAGCAAGGAGATCAAAATGGCAGCAAGATGAGCTAGAACTTCGGGTTTGAGGTGGATGATTTTTTTTGGAGGAAGACGAAGTGTGTGGGTGCAAGAATAAGTGGAGGGGGCCACGTGGGTCTAAGCAGGGGGTGTGCCCAGGTGGGTGGGTGCGCCTCCACCTCGTGGGCATATGGTGAGGCCCCTGATGTGTTCTGAGTGCAATAATTCTAAATATTCTGGAAAAAATCATGAGTGCCAATAATTCTTAAATATTCTGGAAAAAATCATATTTCATTTTCAGGACATTTGGAGAACTTTTATTTTCGGGGTAATTTTTATTGCACGGATAATCCAAACAAAAAAAAATACTATTTTTACTTTATTTAATCTAAATAATAGAAAGTAAAAAGAGGGTACAGAGAGTTGTGCTTTCTAACTTCATCCATCTCATGCTCATCAAAGGGAATCCACTAACAAGGTTGATCAAGTGTTGTTAACAAACTCATTCCGAATCGCATGAAACCGGAGAAATTTCGAATAACACTAGGTTGCCTCAATGGGGATACGCATGTCCCCAACAATAAGAATATCATATTTCTTCTTGACAGTAGGAAGAGGAAATTCAAAACCTCCAATAGTAATTGTTGGAATTTTTCCAATAGAATTGATAGTGTGGACTTGAGGTTGTTTCCTCGGAAAGTGTACCGTATGCTCATTACCATTAACATGAAAAGTGACATTGCCTTTGTTGCAATCAATAACAACCCCTGCAGTATTCAAAAAGGTTCTACCAAGGATAATCGACATACTATCGTCCTCGGGAATATCAAGAATAACAAAGTCTGTTAAAATAATAACGTTTGCAACCACAACAGGCACATCCTCACAAATACCGACAGGTATAGCACTTGATTTATCAGCCATTTGCAAAGATATTTCAGTAGGTGTCAACTTATTCAAATCAAGTCTACGATATAAAGAGAGAGGCATAACACTAACACCGGCTCCAAGATCACATAAAGCAGTTTTAACATAGTTTCTTTTAATGGAGCATGGTATAGTTAGTACTCCGAGATCTCCAACTTTCTTTGGTATTCCACCCTTAAAAGTATAATTAGCAAGCATGGTGGAAATTTCATCTTCTGGTATCTTTCTTTTATTAGTAACAATATCCTTCATGTACTTAGATAAGGATTCATTTTAAGCATGTCAGTCAAACGCATACGCAAAAAGATAGGTCTAATCATTTCAGCAAAGTGCTCAAAATCCTCATCATCCTTTTTCTTGGATGGTTTAGGAGGAAAAGGCATGGGTTTCTGAACCCATGGTTCTCTTTCTTTACCATGCTTCCTAGAAATGAAGTCTCTCTTATCACATCGTTGATTCTTTGATTGTGGGTTATCAAGATCAACAGCAGGTTCAATCTCTACATCATTGTCATTTCTAGGTTGAGCATCAACATGAACATCATCATTAACATTATCACTAGGTTCATGTTCATTACCAGATTGTGTTTCAGCATCAGAAATAGAAATATCATTGGGATTCTTAGGTGTGTCAACAACAGGTTCACTAGAAGCATGCAAAGTTCTATCATTTTTCTTTTTCTTCCTTTTAGAAGAACCAGGTGCATCAACATTAGTACTCTAAGAATCTTGCTCAATTCTCTTAGGGCGGCCCTCAGGATTCAAAGGTTCCTGAGTCATTTTACCCCCTCTAGTCATAACTCTAACAGCATTATCATTCTTCTTATTATTTAATTCATTGAGCAAATCATTTTGAGCTTTAAGCACTTGCTCTACTTGAGTGGTAACCATAGAAGCATGTTTACTAATAAGTTTAAGTTCACATTTAACTCTAGACATATAATCACTCAAGTGTTCAAGCATATCAGCATTGTGTTTCAATTGTCTACCAACATAAGCATTGAAGTTTCCTTGTTTAATAATAACGTTATCAAACTCATCTAAGCATTGGCTAGCAGACTTATTATGAGGAATATCACCTTCATCAAATCTATAGAGAGAATTTACCTTTACTACCTGTGTCGGGTTATCAAGACCATGTATTTCTTCAATATGTGATAAATTCTTAACATCTTCAGCTTTAATACCTTTTTCTTTCATAGATTTCTAAGCCTCTTGCATATCTTCAGGACTGAGAAATAGATACCCCTTTTCTTCGGAGTTGGATTAGGAGTTGGTTCAGGAAGTGTCCAATAATTTTCATTACTCAACATATTATTCAACAACAATTCAGCTTGATCAACAGTTCTTTCCCTGAAAACACAACCAGCACAACTATCCAAGTGGTCTCTGGAAGCATCGGTTAGTCCATTATAAAAGATATCAAGTATTTCTTTTTTCTTGAGAGGATGATCAGGCAAAGCATTAAGTAATTGGAGAAGCCTCCCCCAAGCTTTTGGGAGACTCTCTTCTTCAATTTGCACAAAATTATATATTTTCCTTAAAGCAGCTTGTTTCTTATGAGCGGGGAAATATTTGGCAGAGAAGTAATAAATCATATCCTAGGGACTATGCACACAACCAGGATCAAGAGAATTAAACATGTTTTAGCGTCACCCTTTAATGAGAACGGAAACAACTTAAGGATAAAGTAACAGCGAGTTTTCTCATCATTAGTGAATAGGGTGGCTATATCATTTAATTTACTAAGATGGGCCACAACAGTTTCAGACTCATAGCCATAGAAAGGATCAGATTCAACCAAATTAATTAACTCAGGGTCGACAGAGAAATCATAATCCTTATCAGAAATAAAAATAGGTGAAGTAGCAAAAGAAGGGTCATATTTCATTCTACCGTTCAAAGACTTTTCTTTAAGCTTAACTAATAATTTCTTAAGATCATATCTATCATGGCAAGCTAAAAAGTCTCTCGAAGTTTCTTCATCCATAACATAACCCTCAGGCACAACAGGCAATTCATATCTAGGGGGAGAATCTTCATCATCACTTTCATCAATATTATCAGTTTCAATAATTTCATTCTCTCTAACCCTAGCAAGTTGTTCATCAAGAAATTCACCACGTGGCACAGTATTAGCAAGCATAGAAGTAGTTTCATCATAAGCATCATGCAAAGCAGAAGTGGCATCATCAATAACATGTGACATATCAGAATGGACAGCAGGAGTAGGTGTCGCAAGTTTACTCAAAACAGAAGGTGAATCAAGTGCAGAGGTAGATGGCAGGTCCTTACCTCCCCTCGTAGTTGAGTGAAAAATCTTGGTTCTTTTATCTTTCAAGTTCTTCATAGTGTTCAACAGATATAAATCCCAAGTGACTCAAAGAATAGATCTATGATCCCCAGCAACGGCGCCAGAAAATAGTCTTGATAACCCACAAGTATAGGGGATCGCAACAGTTTTCGAGGGTAGAGTATTCAACCCAAATTTATTTATTCGACAAAAGGGGGGCCAAAGAATATTCTCAAGTATTAGCAGCTGAGTTTTCAATTCAACCACACCTGGAAAACTTAATATCTGCAGCAAAGTATTTAGTAGCAAAGTAGTATGGAAGTAACGGTAACGGCGGCAAAGGTAACAGTAGCAGTTTTGTAGTAATTGTAACAGTAGCAACGGTAAAGTAACTAAGAAAAGATCAATCTGTGAAAATCTCGTAGGCAATGGATAAGTGATGGATAATTATGTCGGATGCAATTCCTCATGCAACAGTTATAACATAGGGTGACACAGAACTAGCTCCAATTCATCAATGTAATGTAGGCATGTATTCCGAATATAGTCATACGTGCTTATGGAAAAGAACTTGCATGATATATTTTGTCCTACCCTCCCGTGGCAGTGGGGTCCTGATAACCCACAAGTATATGGGATCAATTGTAGCCTCTTTCGATAAGTAAGAGTGTCGAACCCAACGAGGAGCTAAAGGTAGAACAAATATCCCCTCATATTCTATCGGCCACCGATACAACTCTAAGCACGCTTAACGCTCGCCTTACCTAGAACAAGTATGAAACTAGAAATACTTTGTAGGTGTTATTGGATAGGTTTGCAAGATAATAAAGAGCGTGTAAATAAAAAGTAGGGGCTGTTTAGATGAAGACACAACTAAGGTAGTTTTAGTAGAAAACTTGTTGTCACACAAGAAAATTATTTGTCCCTAGGAAATCGATAACTAGACCGGTAATCATTATTGCAATTTTATTTGAGGGAGAGGCATAAGCTAACATACTTTCTCTTCTTGGATCATATGCACTTATGATTGGAACTCTAGCAAGCATCCGCGACTACTAAAGATCATTAAGGTAAAACCCAACCATAGCATTATAAGGCATCAAGTCCTCTTTACTCCCATACGCAAACAACCTACTTACTCGGGTCTGTGCTTCTGTCACTCACATCACCCACCATAAGCAAATCATGAACATATTGC
This sequence comes from Triticum urartu, assembly GCF_003073215.2. Lineage (NCBI taxonomy): Eukaryota > Viridiplantae > Streptophyta > Magnoliopsida > Poales > Poaceae > Triticum > Triticum urartu. Next base: position 115,166,257 of record NC_053028.1, read on the forward strand.
AAACCCTACAGCGGGGATACCTCATGCTTGCACGACACGGAGAGCACCATAGGATAGCACCAATAATAAAACATACAACTCAAACCAATCACGGTCATCAATTAACTCATAGGACAAAACGGATCTACTCAAACATCATCGGATAGCCATGCATTATTGGGAAACAATATATAGCGTTGACCACCATGTTTAAGTAGACATTACAGCGGGTGAAAGAGGGGTTACACCGCTGCATAGAGGGGGGAAGAGTTGGTGATGATGGCGGTGAAGTTGTTGGTGTAGATTGCGGTGATGATGATGGCCCCGGCGGTGTACCGGCGCCACCGGGAGAGAGGGGGAGAGGGCCCCCTTCTTCTTCTTCTTCCTTGACCTTCTCCCTAGATGGAAGAATGATACATCTCCAACGTATCTATAATTTTTGATTGCTCCATGCTACTTTATCTACTGTTTTAGGCAATATTGGGCTTTATTATCCACTTTTATATTATTTTTGGGACTAACCTATTAACCGGAGGCCCAGCCCAGATTTGCTGTTTTATGCCTATTTCAGTATTTCGAGGAAAAGGAATATCAGACGGAGTCAAAACGGAACGAAATCAACTGGAGAAGTTATTTTTGGAAGGAAACCCACTTGATGGACTTGGACCCCACGTCAGGAGAGCCACGAGGCGGTCATGAGGGTGGAGGGCGCGCCCTCCCCCCTGGGCACGCCCCCCTGCCTCGTGGGGCCCCCGTAGCTCCACCGACGTACTCCTTTCATCCATATATACCGTCATACCCTAAAACTTCCAAAACAGAAGATAGATCGGGAGTTCCGCCGCCGCAAGCCTCCAGAACCACGAAAAACCAATCGGGACCCCTTTCCGGTACCCTGCCGGAGGGGGGATCCATCTCCAGTGGCCATCTTCATCATCCCGGCGCTATACAAGACGAGGAGGGAGTAGTTCACCCTCGGGGCTGAGGGTATCTACCAGTAGCTATGTGTTTGATCTCTGTCTCTCTCGTGTTCTCTCTCGTGTTCCATCTATGGCACGATCTTGATGTATCCCAAGCTTTGCTATTGTAGTTGGATCTTATGTTTCTTCTCCCCCTCTACTCTCTTGTGATAAATTGAGTTTCCCCTTTGAAGTTATCTTATCGAATTGAGTATTTTATGAACACTTGATGTATGTCTTGCCGTGCTTATCTGTGGTGACAATGGGATATCACGTGATCCACTTGATGTATGTTTTGGTGACCAACTTGCGGGTTCTGCCCATGAACCTATGCATAGGGGTTGGCACACATTCTTGATTCTCCGGTAGAAACTTTGGGGCACTATTTGAAGTACTTTTATGTTGGTTGGATAAATCTGAGATTGTGTGATGCATATCGTATAATCATGCCCACAGATACTTGAGGTGACAATGGAGTATCTAGGTGACATTAGGGTTTTGGTTGATTTGTATCTTAAGGTGTTATTCTAGTAAAAACTCCAGGGTTGTTTGTGACACTTATAGGAATAGCCCAACGGATTGATTTGAAAGAATAACTTTGAGGTGGTTTCGTACCCTACCATAATCTCTACGTTTGTTCTCCGCTATTAGTGGCTTCGGAGTGACTCTTTGTTGCATGTTGAGGGCTCATTATATGATCTATCTATGTTATTATTGTTGAGAGGACTTGCACTAGCGAAAGTATGAACCCTAGGCCTTGTTTCAATGCATTGCAATACCGTTTATGCTCACTTTTATCATTAGTTATCTTGCTGTTTTTATATTTTAAGATTACAAATACCTTTATCTACCATCCATATACCACTTGTATCACCATCTCTTCACCGAACTAGTGCACCTATACAATTTACCATTGTATTGGGTGTGTTGGGGACACAAGAGACTCTTTGTTATTTGGTTGCAGGGTTGCTTGAGAGAGACCATCTTCATCCTACGCCTCCTACGGATTGATAAACCTTAGGTCATCCACTTGAGGGAAATTTGCTACTGTCCTACAAACCTCTGCACTTGGAGGCCCAACAACGTCTACAAGAAGAAGGTTGTGTAGTAGACATCAAGCTCTTTTCTGGCGCCGTTGCCGGGGAGGCAAGGAAAACGACACTGGCACACCCCGTCAACTAAGCTCTTTTCTGGCGCCATTGCTGGGGAGGCTAGGTAAGTGAAGGTATATCTTTAGATCTTGCAATCGAATCTTTTTGTTTCTTGTTTTAGCACTAGTCTAGTTTATAAAAGAAAACTACCAAAAAAATGGAATTGAGTTTGTCTCATACGCTTCACCTTTTTAATATCTTTCGTGAGTATGATGGAAAAGAAAATTGTGCCAAAGTGCTAGAAGAAGAATTACATAGAATTCTTGGCATAAAATATGTGAATGATGAGCATGATTGCAATGTTGTTAGTACGAATTCCTTGAATATCCATGATGCTAATGATATGCAAAGCCACAAGCTTGGGGAAGCTATGTTTGATGAAGATGATATTTTTTCCCCCAAGCTTTGATGAGCAAATTTACTATGATGAAAGAATGCGTCCTATCTATGATGATTATTGTGATGACACGCATGCTATAAAGAATAATGATAACCATGAAACTTGTCATCTTGATCTTAATTTTCAATCATATGATAGTTATTTTGTTGAGTTTTCTCCCACTATTATTCATGAGAAGAATTTTTCTTATGTGGAGAGTAGTAAATTTTCTATGCTTGTAGATCATGAAAAGAATGCTTTAGGTGCTGGTTATATTGTTTAATTCATTCATGATGCTACTGAAAATTATTATGAGGGAGGAATATATGCTTGTAGGAATTGCAATAATATCAAGTTTCCTCTCTATGTGCTTAAATTTTTGAAGCTATGCTTGTGTTACCCTCCTATGCTAGTTGATTATTGTTCTCATAAGTTGTTTGCTCACAAAATCCCTATGCATAGGAAGTGGGTTAGAATTAAATGTGCTAGTCATATTCTTCATGATGCTCTCTTTATGTTTCAATTCTTATCTTTTATGTGAGCATCATTGAAATCATCATGCCTAGCTAGGGGCGTTAAACGATAGCGCTTGTTGGGAGGCAACCCAATTTTATTTTAGCTCCTTGCTTTTTGTTCCTGTTTAATAATAAATAATCCATCTAGACTCTGTTTAGATGTGGTTTTATGTGTTTAATTAGTGTTTGTGCCAAGTAGAACCGTTGGGAAGACTTGGGGAAAGTCTTTGCGATCATGCTGTAAAAAACAGAAACTTTAGCGCTCACCAGAATTGCTGACATTTTTATTTGGAGAGTTATATTTAGTTAATTCTTTTTGAAGATGATTAATAGATAAATTACTCAGGTCCAGCAATTTATTTTAGAATTTTATGAGTTCCAGAAGTATAGGTTTGATCCATATTACTACAGACTGTTCTGTTTTTTGGCAGATTCTGTTTTTCATGTGTTGTTTACTTATTTTGATGAATCTATGGCTAGTAAAATAGTTTATAAACCATAGAGAAGTTGGAATACAGTAGGTCTAACACAAATATAAATAAATAATGATTTCATTACAGTACCTTGAAGTGGTGATTTATTTTCTTATACTAACGGAGCTTACGAGTTTTCTGTTAAGTTTTGTGTTGTGAAGTTTTCAAGTTTTGGGTAAAGATTTGATGGACTATGGAATAAGGAGTGGCAAGAGCCTAAGCTTGGGGATTCCCAAGGCACCCCAAGGTAATATTCAAGGACAAACAAGAGCCTAAGCTTGGGGATGCCCCGAAAGGCATCCCCTCTTTCGTCCACTTCCATCGGTAATTTACTTGGAGCTATATTTTTATTCACCACATGATATGTGTTTTGCTTGGAGCATCAATTTATTTTGTTAGGATTTTCTTTCTGTTATTTATAACAATGTTTTGCATCTTTTATTTCAATAAAAGTGGCATTGATAGCCTTTACTATGCCTATGTTACAAGTATACATGTCGCTGTCTGAAAACAGAAAGTTTACCGCTGTTGCAATAATTCCCTAGAAAAGTCAGAATGTGATAAAATGTCGAAACCTTTTGCATATTAAGCTATGATAAATTTACTACAGTGGGAATTTTCTTTCATAATTTTTGGAGCTAGGGAAGTATGGATGTTGCTGCATTCTTTACAGACTATCCTGTTTAGGCAGATTGGTGTTATGTTTGCATTGTTTGCATATGTTTGCTTCTTTAATGATTCTATTTGAGGATAGGACTATTAAATATGCAGAGGCATTTAGTATGAAATGTTGAATAATAATTTTAGTGATTTGCTACAGTAGAGTATGATAAGGTTTTTTCAATGGTTTATACTAACTTATCTCACGAGTCCTTGTTTAGTTTTGTGTGGATGAAGCTTTTAAGATTTAGGGAGACTGTGATATGAGAGGAATTAAGGAGACACAAAAGCTCAAGCTTGGGGATGCCCAAGGCACCCCAAGATAATATTTCAGGAAGTCTCAAGCGTCTAAGCTTGAGGATGCCCCGGTTGGCATCCTACCTTTCTTCTTCAACAAACTATCGGTTAGTATCGGTTGATCCTAAGTTTTTGCTTCTTCACATGATGTATGCTATTCTTAGATGTCATTTTATTTAGTTTTGCTTGCTGTTTGAATAAAGTATCAAGGTCTGAAATTATTGAATGGGAGAGTCTTCACATAGTTGCACAATTATTCGACTACTCATTGATCTTCACTTATATCTTTCAGAGTAGTTTGTCATTTGCTCTAGTGCTTCACTTATATCTTTTAGAGCATGGTGGTAGTTTTATTTTGAATAAATAGATGAATTCTCATGCTTCACTTAGATTATTTTGAGAGTCCTAAATAGCATGGTAATTTGCTTAAAATCCTAATATGCTAGGTATTCAAGAATAATAAAATTCTCTTATGAGTGTGTTGAATACTAAGAGAAGTTTGATACTTGATGATTGTTTTGAGATATGAGGATGGTAATATTAGAGTCATGCTAGTTGAGTAGTTGTGAATTTGAGAAATACTTGTGTTGAAGTTTGTGATTCCCGTAGCATGCACGTATGGTGAACTGTTATGTGATGAAGTCAGAGAATGATTTATTTATTGATTGCCTTCCTTATGAGTGGCGGTCGGGGACGAGCGATGGTTTTTTCCTACAAATCTATCCCCCTAGGAGCATGCGCGTAGTACTTTGTTTCGATAACTAGTAGATTTGTGCAATAAGTATGTGAGTTCTTTATGAGTAATGTTGAGTCCATGGATTATACGCACTTTCCTTCCTTCCACCATTGCTAGCCTCTCTAATACCGCACACTTTTTGCCGGTATCATACACCCACCAAATACCTTCCTCAAAACAGCCACCATACCTACCTATCATGGCATTTCCATAGCCATTCCGAGATATATTGCCATGCAACTTTCCACCGTTCCGTTTATTATGACACACTCCATCATTGTCATATTGCTCTGCATGATCATGTAGTTGACATCGTATTTGTGGCAAAGCCACCATTCATAATTCTTTCATACATGTCACTCATGCATCATTGCACATCCCGGTACACCGCCGGAGGCATTCATATAGAGTCATATCTTGTTCTAAGTATCGAGTTGTAATTCTTGAGTTGTAAGTAAATAAAAGTGTGATGATCATCATTATTAGAGCATTGTCCCAGTGAGGAAAGGATGATGGAGACTATGATTCCCCCACAAGTTGGGATGAGACTCCGGACGAAAAAAAGAGGCCATAAAAAAAGAAGGCCCAAATAAAAAAATATATATAAAAATAAAAAAAAGAGAGAAAAAGAGCGAAGGGACAATGCTACTATCCTTTTACCACACTTGTGCTTCAAAGTAGCACCATGATCTTCATGATAGAGAGTCTCCTATGTTGTCACTTTCATATACTAGTGGGAATCTTTCATTATAGAACTTGGCTTGTATATTCCAATGATGGGCTTTCTCAAAATTCCCTAGGTCTTCGTGAGCAAGCGAGTTGGATGCACACCCACTAGTTTCTTTTGTTGAGCTTTCATATACTTATAGCTCTACTGCATCCGTTGCATAGCAATCCCTACTCGCTGACATTGATATCTATTGATGGGCATCTCCATAGCCCGTTGATACGCCTAGTCGATGTGAGACTATCTTCTCCCTTTTTGTCTTCTCCACAACCACCATTCTATTCCACCTATAGTTCTATGTCCATGGCTCACACTCATGTATTGTGTGAAGATTGAAAAAGTTTGAGAACATCAAAAGTATGAAACAATTGCTTGGCTTGTCATCGGGGTTGTGCATGATTTAAATATTTTGTGTGGTGAAGATAGAGCATAGCCAGACTATATGATTTTGTAGGGATAGCTTTCTTTGGCCATGTTATTTTGAGAACACATAATTCCTTAGTTAGTATGCTTGAAGTATTATCATTTTTATGTCAATATGAACTTTTGTCTTGAATCTTATGGATCTGAATATTCATACCACAATTAAGAAGAATCACATTGAAATTATGCCAAGTAGCACTCCGCATCAAAAATTCTGTTTTTATCATTTACCTACTCGAGGACGAGCAGGAATTAAGCTTGGGGATGCTGATACGTCTCCAATGTATCTATAATTTTTGATTGCTCCATGCTATATTATCTACTGTTCTGAATGTTTATGGGCTTTATTATACACTTTTATATCATTTTTGGGACTAACCTATTCACCCAGAGCCCAGTGCCAGTTTCTGTTTTTACCCTGTTTTAGGGTTTCGAAGAAAAGGAAAATCAAATGGAGTTCAATTGACCTGAAACTTCACGGAACTCATTTTTGGAAGGAAAGAAGCCCAGAAGACATGGAGTGCACGTTGGGGAATCTGCGAGGAGGTCACGAGGCAGGGGGCGCGCCCACCCCCCTGGGCACGCCCTCCACCCTCGTGAGCCCCTCGTGCCCCCCTAACGTACTTCTTCCGCCTATATATATATCTCCATATACCCTAAAAACATCGGGGAGTACAATAGATCGGGAGTTCCGCCGCCAGAAGCCTCCGTAGCCACCGAAAGCCAATCTAGACCCGGTTCGGCACCCTGCCGGAGGGGGCAATCCCTCTCCGGTGGACATCTTCATCATCCCGTTGCTCTCCATGATGAGGAGGGAGTAGTTCTCCCTCGGGGCTGAGGGTATGTACCAGTAGCTATGTGTTTGATCTCTCTCTCTCTCTCATGTTCTTGATTTGGCACGATCTTGATGTATTGCGAGCTTTGCTATTATAGTTGGATTTTATGTTTCTCCTCCCCCTCTTCTCTCTTGTAATGAATTGAGTTCCCCTTTGAAGTAATCTTATCGGATTGAGTCTTTAAAGATTTGAGAACACTCGATGTAGTATGTCTTGCCGTGCGTATCTGTGGTGACAATGGGATACCACGTGATTCACTTGATGTATGTTTTGGTGATCAACTTGGGGTTCCGCCCATGAACCTATGCATAGGGGTTGCACACGTTTTCGTCGTGATTCTCTGGTAGAAACTTTGTGGCACTCTTGAGGTCCTATGTGTTGGTTGAATAGATGAACCTGAGATTGTGTGATGCATATCGTATAATCATACCCACGATACTTGAGGTGACATTGGAGTATCTAGGTGACATTAGGGTTTTGGTTGATTTGTGTCTTAAGGTGTTATTCTAGTACGAACTCTAGGGCTGTTTGTGACACTATAGGAATAGCCCAACGGATTGATTGGAAAGAATAACTTTGAGGTGGTTTCGTACCCTACCATAATCTCTTCGTTTGCTCTCCACTATTAGTGACTTTGGAGTGACTCTTTGTTGCATGTTGAGGGATAGTTATGTGATCCAATTATGTATGTTATCATTGTTGAGGGAACTTGCACTAGCGAAAGTATGAACCCTAGGCCTTATTTCCTATCATTGCAATACCGTTTACGCTCACTTTTATCATTAGTTACCTTGCTGTTTTTATATTTTCAGATTACAAATACCTTTATCTACCATCCATATTGCACTTGTATCACCATCTCTTCGCCGAACTAGTGCACCTATACAATTTACCATTGTATTGGGTGTGTTGGGGACACAAGAGACTCTTTGTTATTTGCTTGCAGGGTTGCTTGAGAGAGACCATCTTCATCCTACGCCTCCTACGGATTGATAAACCTTAGGTCATCCACTTGAGGGAAATTTGCTACTGTCCTACAAACCTCTGCACTTGGAGGCCCAAAGACGTCTACAAGAAGAAGGTTGTGTAGTAGACATCAGTGCTCTCCGTGTCGCGCAAGCGTGAGGGATCCCCGCTGTAGGGTTTGCAATATGTTCATGATTTTCTTATGGTGGGTGGTGTGAGTGACAAAACCACGGACCCGAGTAAGTAGGTTGTTTGCGTATGGGAGTAAAGAGGACTTGATGCCTTATAATGCTATGGTTGGGTTTTACCTTAATGATCTTTAGTAGTTGCAGATGCTTGCTAGAGTTCCAATCATAAGTGCATATGATCTAAGAAGAGAAAATATGTTAGCTTATGCCTCTCCCTCAAATAAAATTGCAATAATGATTACCGGTCTAGTTATCGATTGCCTAGGGACAAATAACTTTCTTGTGTACAACAAGCTTTCTACTAAAACTAACTTAGTTGTGTCTTCATCTAATCAGCCCCTACTTTTTATTTACGCGCTCTTTATTATCTTGCAAACCTATCCAATAACACCTACAAAGTATTTCTAGTTTCATACTTGTTCTAGGTAAGGCGAACGTTAAGCGTGCGTAGAGTTGTATCGATGGTCGATAGAACTTGAGGGAACATTTGTTCTACCTTAGCTCCTCGTTGGGTTCGATACTCTTACTTATCAAAAGAGGCTACAATTGATCCCATATACTTGTGGGTTATCAAGACCTTTTTCTGGCGTCGTTGCTGGGGAGTTATAGCGTGGGGTGAATATTCTCGTGTGTGCTTGCTTGCTTTATCACTAAGTAATTTTTATTTGCTGTTCTAAGTTGTTCTCTATCTTTAGTTATGGATATGGAACACGAAATACCAAAAATATTAGGTTTACTTGCTACTCATGGAGATGGGGAACCTCCTAAAACCCTCAATGCTCATTATGTGAAAGATATTATGTACTACTCTGATAATCCTGAGAAAACCCCATTCAACTTTATAATGGGAGTAACGTTGGATCAACGTGAATACTTTATGGATTATCGCTTGACTCAAAAAGGGAAACTATTATGGGATCAAATTCATATGTTGCATTGGTATGCTCGGCAACTATGCTTGAGATATGATTGTACTTGTTGCTCTAGGATGAAGGCTTCACACCTTCCCTTTTCATGTGAATTTAATGATAATGAAACCTTAGCTTCATATGCTAATGGTATATATGATTACTATGATGTGGAACAAATAGAAGAATTCGTTGCTTTTATGGGTGCTTATGAAATTGAATCTTTGTTTAAAGAGTGTGAAAATCTTGATGATGCTGTTTACATACCTGATTTTTTTGCTATACTTAGATATTGCTATGAGAATTATGAATTCAATTCCGATATTGATGATTTTATTGAGAGAGTCTCCGCTGTCCAAGAAGAGACTAATATTTTGCAGGAGTCTATGGAAGAAGAAATTGATGAAACTGTGAGCTCATTGGTTGAAAAAGATGATGAGGAGAGCGAAGAACAAAAGGAGGAAGAGCGGATTAGCTACCCATGCCCACCTCCTAATGACAGTAACTCTTCAACTCATACATTGTTTAATTTCCCTTCGTGCTTACCGAAGGATGATTGCTATGATGATTGTTATGATCTCGTTGATTCTTTTGAAATATCCCTTTTTGATGATGCTTGCTAGGCTTGTGGCCAAGATGCCAATATGAATTATGCTTATGGAGATGAACTTGCTATAGTTCCTTATATTAAACATGAAATTGTTTCTATTTCACCCACGCATGATAGTCCTATTATCCTTTTGAATTCTCCCGACTACACTATATCGTAGAAGTTTGCCCTTATTAAGGATTATATTGATGGGCTGCGTTTCACTACTACACATGATGATTTTGATAGATACAATATGCATGTTCTTGCTTCTCATACTTGCAATTATTATGAGATAGGAACTACATCTCCGCCTCTCCATGTCTCCAATATGATAAAATTACAAGAAACTTCTTATACTATTCATTGGCCTTTACTATGTGTGCATTAATTGTTATTTTATGACATGCCGGTGCATATGAAGAGAGTTAGACTGCGTTGTTGCATGATATATGTTACTTTGTGCTCACTACTAAATTACAAATCATTGTTAATTAAAATTGGCTTCGATATACCATGGGATCCGGGTGGATTCATTACTTGAGCGCTATATGCCTAGCTTAATGGCTTTAAAGAAAGCGCTGCCAGGGAGACAACCTGGAAGTTTTAGAGAGTCATTTACTTTTATTGAGTGCTTTTATATAGTTTAAAACCAAAAAAATATAAAGAGGGAACCCAAAACTTTTCAAAAAGGAAAGTGAAAGTGAGAGAGACAAGCATTGTTGAAGTGGGGGAGCTCCTTGAACTTTGTTCATGCTCACGGAAACTTTGCGAATCTTGATTACAGAAATGTTTCAACAAAAATAATTATCCCCTTGTACAATTCCATTTTATTATAAAAATAATGTGCCAAGATTTGCCTTTAGGATGTTTACATTGCTTGTTGGTTTGTGCGGTGCAGAGCAGAATAGAAACTTTGGCTGTAGTGCGTGATTTTACATTTTTTACTGGAACGTCAATGGTTCTGAAACTTCTTGCACTGTCTTTATATACAAATTTTTTATTTTTACTAATTATTTCAGAATTTTTGGAGTACCAAAAGTATGGTGAATGTTCAGATTACTACAGACTGTCCTGTTTAAGACAGATTCTGTTTTTGATGCATAGTTTTCTTGTTTTGATGAAACTATCGATTTCTATCAGTGGATTAAGCCATGGAAAATTGATATTACAGTAGCTACAATGCAAAAAAAAATACGAATTTGTTTGCAATAGTACTTAGAGTAGTGATTTTCTTTATTATACTAACGGATCTTACTGAACTTTCTGTTACGTTTTGTGTGATTGAAGTTTTCAAGTTTTGGGGGAGATCACGATGGATGAAGGAATAAGGACTGGCAAGAGCCTAAGCTTGGGGATGCCCGAGGCACCCCAAAGGAAATATTCAAGGACTCCCAAGCAACCAAGCTTGGGTATGCCCCGGAAGGCATCCCCTCTTTCTTCTAACGATCATCGGTAACTTCACTTGGAGCTATATTTTTATTCGTCACATGATATGCGTAAATCTTGGAGTGTCTTTTGCATTTAGTTTTCACTTTTCTTTGATGCACCATTCTGGTATAAGATAGTCCTTGGTTGATTTATAGAATGCTCATTGCACTTCACTTATATCTTTTGAGTATGGCTTTATAGAATTCTTCATGTGCTTCATTTATATCATTTGAAGTTTGGATTGCCTGTTTCTCTTCACATAAAAAACCGCCATTTGTAGAATGCTCTTTTGCTTCACTTATATTTGTTAGAGCGTGGTCATATCTTTTGTACAAAGAATTAAAACTCTCTTGCTTCACTTATATCTATTTAGAGAGATGACATGAATTGGTCATTCACATGGTTAGTCATGAAATCTTACATAAAACTTGTAGATCATTGAATATGATATGTTTGATTCCTTGCAATAGTTTTGCGATATAAAGATGGTGATATTAGAGTCATGCTAGTGGGTAGTTGTGGATTGTAGAAATACTTGTGTTGAAGTTTGTGATTCCCGTAGCATGCACGTATGGTGAACCGTTATGTAACGAAGTTGGAGCATGAGGTATTTATTGATTGTCTTCCTTATGAGTGGCGGTCGGGGACAAGAGATGCTCTTTTCATACCAATCTATCCCCCTAGGGGCATGCACGTAGTACTTTGTTTCAATGACTAATAGATTTTTGCAATAAGTATGTGAGTTCTTTATGACTAATGTTGAGTCCATGGATTATATGCACTCTCACCCGTCCATCATTGCTAGCCTCTTCGGTACCGTGCATTACCCTTTCTCACCTCGAGAGTTGGTGCAAACTTCGCCGGTGCATCCAAACCCCATGATATGATACGCTCTATCACACATAAGCCTCCTTACATCTTCGTCAAAACAGCCACCATACCTACCTATCATGGCATTTCCATAGCCATTCTGAGATATATTGCCATGCAACTTCCATCATCTTCATATACATGACTTGAGCATCATTGTCATATTGCTTTGCATGATCATAAGATAGCTAGTATGATGTTTTCATGGCTTGTCTATTTTTTATGTCATTGCTACGCTAGATCATTGCACATCCCGGTACACTACCGGAAGCATTCATATAGAGTCATATTTTGTTCTAGTATCGAGTTGTAATATTGAGTTGTAAGTAAATAAAAGTGTGATGATCATCATTATTAGAACATTGTCCCATGTGACGTTATCAAAATAAAAGTGGCCAAAGAAGCCCCCAAAAAAGAGAGAGAGGCCAAAGAAGCCTAGAAAAAAAAAGAAAAAAAGAGAAAAAAATAAAAAAAGAGAGAAAAGAGAGAAGGGACAATGTTACTATCATTTTACCACACGTGTGCTTCAGAGTAGCACCATGTGCTTCATATAGAGAGTCTCTTGAGTTATCACTTTCTTATACTAGTGGGAATTTTCATTTTAGAACTTGGCTTGTATATTCCAATGATGGGCTTCCTCAAATGCCCTAGGTCTTCATGAGCAAGCAAGTTGGATGCACACTGTCGGTGTCAAAACCGGTGCATCTCGGGTAGGGGGTCCCGAACTGTGCGTCTAGGCGGATGGTAACAGGAGACAAGGGACACAATGTTTTTACCCAGGTTCGGGCCCTCTCGATGGAGGTAAAACCCTACTCCTGCTTGATTAATATTGATGATATGGGTAGTACAAGAGTAGATCTACCACGAGATCAAAGAGGCTAAACCCTAGAAGCTAGCCTATGGTATGATTGTCCTTCGTCCTATGGACTAAAACCCTCCGGTTTATATAGACACCGGAGAGGGCTAGGGTTACCCAGAGTCGGTTACAATGGGAGGAGATCTACATATCAGTATTGCCAAGCTTGCCTTCCATGCCAAGGAAAGTCCCATCCGGACACGGGACGAAGCCTTCAATCTTGTATCTTCATAGTCCAAGAGTCCGGCCAAAGGTTATAGTCCGGCTATCCGGACACCCCCTAATCCAGGACTCCCTCAGTAGCCCGTGAACCAGGCTTCAATGATGACGAGTCCGGCGCACAGATTGTCTTCCGCATTGCAAGGCGGGTTCCTCCTCCGAATACTTCATAGAAGATTTTGAACACAAGGATAGCGTCCGACTCTACAAAATAAGTTCCACATACTGCCATAGAGAGAATAATATTTACACAAGTCTAATTTGCTGACGTATTCCGTAGCGTGTCATCACGCCACAACCAAGCCTTTATTTGAACCGTTTTTACTATCCCACCTCAGCGCGTTTTGCGAGGCGGTTTCCTTGGCACGTCTTGTCGAAGCAGAGATCGTGTCCCCTTTATTTACGGGATTCTCATCAATACGGACGTGGGTAACCCAATCATGCCCGTTGGTGTGTCTCCTCGATCAAAGGCGAGTCCCAAACGGTCACGCGGAGGGCTCTTGGTATTCAACCTCTTATAAAGAGACCAAGGCCTTACTCCTTTCTTTTGATCTCAATCGAATTCGCCCTTCGCCTCGAGTTCCAACACCCAAGGCCCCAGATTTCAAGCGCTTCGGACCTTCGATGATGTCCGGCTCCGACCTTAGAGGCCGATGGACGCCTTCCTCCATCACGGAGGAAGACGTGATGAAGCTAAGAGAGGCCAGGTTTTTGACCGGCGAAATCTCGCATAGGCTGCCTGCTCACGGGCAGGTTATTCCTACTCCCAAGCCTGGTGAGAGCGTGGTGTTTGTGTCTCACTTCCTCCGAGGGCTAGGCTTCGCGAAGGATCCCTTCATGAGGGGGCTCATGTTTTATTATGGACTGGAATTTCCTGACTTAGCCCCGGAGTCCATCCTCCACATCTCATCGTTCATTATCGTGTGCGAAGCCTTCCTCCGTATTACTCCTCACTTCGGACTGTGGCTTAAGACCTTTAATGTAGAGCCGAATATGATTGAGGGGACAGCACGCGGAGTGAGGAGGCGCTGTTATAAGCAAGAATGCTGATGCTCCATGGCCCGAGGGCTCTTTTCAAGAGGAGCTCAGTTTATGGCAACAAGAGTGGTTTTATATCACAGCTCCTAGGAGCACCAAGGTGGTGGCGCTGCCTGCTTTCCGCTCGGGTCCCCCGCCACGACTGGTGTCATGGGTCAATAAGGGGCTGGACTGGGGGCCGGCAAAGGACGTGCCCCTATTGTAGGGCCGCATCCGAGATCTCCTAGAAAGAGACATCAGTCTGGCCGTGGTGACGTAGGTTATGTTAATTCGCCGAGTTCTGCCCTGCAAACGTCGCCCCCTCCGCCTATGGGAGTTCAACCCGGAGGGACCACAAGTTCTCCAACATTTTCTTGGCATGACTCCTGTGGAAATGTACAAACTGTTCTTCGAACCACAAGTAGTGTGTCCGGATTCTACGGAGGACGCAGGTCTGAGCTGCAATCGTCCAGATACTCAAGTAAGTAGCCCTGTGCCCGGACACACCATCCATTCATTTATCACAACATCACCCTTAAAAGAGTTGTCTTTGAAACAGGAGTGGGTAGCGAAGGCGAAGTTAATCAGGTGTCCGGCCCCCCTTCCTGAGACCTCGCCGGATCCCGTGTTAACCAGGATGCTGGAGATCGTGCCTTTGGAAGAAAGCGAAGGGGGGGACAAAGAATCTACTGCCTTCTCGAAGGAGGCTGTCTGGAAAGGAGGAATCGAAAATTCCTCTACTCAGGGGAGGAAGAGGACTGCCTCTGAAGACCCGGAGTCCATGGTCTCAAAGCGGGGGAAGAAATCTTCGCCAGAGGGTCCTGTGCCGGGGGATGCCTCGGCCGTACTATGCCCTCAAGGGGATCAACCCTCCACTGAGCCGTAAGTTGAGAGGGGAGGTTTAAAATGAGAGAAATCCTTGTTTTATTTCTGAGGAAAATAACCGAAATTTTACCTTGTAGTTCGGATCTCAGCCCTTCTCAGCAGAGCTCATCTTCGGGGGATCTTCTTCCGGAGATGATGGAGAGCGGAACGCCTCCCCCTACCGTGCCGCCTTATGAGGCGGGTGATCCCGAGGTATCGTCACGGAGGGTTTCTCCGAATCCGGCAGGGCCGGAAGGCAGTCATATGGCCCCCCAAGGCCATCCGTGTCCGGTCTTTGAAAAAGGCCATCGAGCGAGTCCGACACCGCCTGGTGCTCGGTCGGATGAACTGAAGGATCTGTTAGGGAGAGCGTCTATCTCAGGGGAACACTGTACGTTGATGGGTACGGTAATTGAAAGGATTTCGTCCGCTGAAAGCGGGTTGCACGAGGCCGTCAGGAGTTTACTGACAGGTTTTGAGGTACGCGAGGTGATGTACCTTTTGACAGTTTCGCATATAAGATGCGCCCTGTGTAGATAGTAGCCCCTGTGACTCTGTGTGTTGTCGAAGATGACAGCACGTAGAGGATCATAGTCCCAGGTGTAATTTTGCCTCCTTCCTATGTAGGTGGCGAAGTGTCCGGTGGCCAGCCGGACTGATGAATTTGCCGAGCTAACGCGGCAACTTGACGTGGCAGATGCCGACATCGCGCTTGTCAACAAGCGGCTTGACGAGGCACAAGGTATGTAATTTCTCCGGAGACACCTGGTAAGAGCAGCTTGATGCCTGTATCTTACAGCGTGTGCACTTGATGCAGATGGGGCCGCTGCCATGGAGAACCTTCGAGCAGAACTTGCCCGAGCCAAGGAGCAAGCCAGGAGAAGTGATGCGGCTGCCGTAAAGGCAATTGAAGAGCTGAAAGCCGAACATGCTACTCACTGCCGAAGCAAGAAGGAAATGGCCAAAATGGCTGTGAAGTTAAAGAACGCTGCTGACCGCTACAAGCTTCTTGAAAAATAAGATCGGGCGGAGCGGATAGACCTGGAGAAGGCCACTACAGCGACCAAGGATGCTCGTTCTGCGATGAGAGCGATGAAGGAGGAGCTGCGTAAGGCCGGAGATATCGCGGCTGGAAAGCCCTTTATGCTGCGGATGAAGTTCGAAGATCCTAAATACGCTCCATTGGACCGGATGTGGAGTTCGGCGGACGCATATCTGGATTTAGCTGCGAGTGCCGCTGATGCGGCCGAACACTTCTGAGATCAGAAAGATAGCGAAGTGGAAAAGCTCTTCTGGTCACAGTTCAACAATCCGGAGCGTCCGCTTCCGTTGACCGATCGTTTGGCCGAATGGGCCAAACTGAATAGGTTGTCCGGACTCACCATGAAGGATGTCGTGGATCATCTGTGGCCGGAAAGGCCAAAGCCGAACAGTTATTTTAGCTTGGTGCAGCAGTTCCTTGGTGCAGTGCCGCATATCAATGCGATGTAGAGGTCAGCATGCATAGAGTGTGCGCGGATGGCCCTTTCCCGTGTCAAGACATACTGGGCGGAGATGGAGGTCGCCGCTGTTGCATCCCAAGATTCGGACGGAGGCCGAATACCTGCTGAGCACTATTTTCAGGAAGTTCTGCAAGGCGCTCATTTGATAGAGACGCAGTGCTCGAAGGATATTATGTTTGAATAACGTGTATTATTGTAAAACAATATTTTGATGAATTGTAGAAGCTTTTTTATACTTGTGCCTGCAAGTATTATAATGCCTCCTGTGCGGCCGTTGAGGTATATGTGTATATAATCTGAAAGATGGCAGTCGTCGGCTTCAGCCCCCACGCATATAATGCGGGGGTGTTCGCAGAAGGCGCATTCTCACAGTTGATCCAACGTCTTGGTCCATGAAGGAGGTGATAGCGCAGCGAACTAGGCAATCGGACTATAATGCTTTATCACTTTCACTTAGCCATAGGAGTTTGACAGGGGGGCTACTATATAGACCCTGGTGGCGCCGCGCTCGCCCGAACTCGGGGCGCGTGTGTGCCTGGCCGGGAAATGGCCCTTCGTTATTGCGGAGGAATCCCGAAGACTCCGATAGGTCATCGAGTGGTTGACCAGTCTCACGCTATATCATGACAGTCAGTTTTTGGCTTTCTCTACTGAGGTGCTCGCCTGGCTGAACCGGGGCACAACCGCAGTAGTTCTCCTGGTGCCGCCTTAGCCGATAGAGCGGAACGTAAGGCAGCAAAACACAGGAGCCAGGCAAACCCAACATTTGACCAAAGACATGATTCGGAGTTGATGCATATAAGGCCAAACTTGCGACGCCGAACACTCCCTAAGGTATTCAGTCTTTATAAAAACGGGCTGAGCAGTGCCCATGATAATAAGCCCCTGGTGTCCAGGTACGTGCGAAATTCTGATGTGGCCACATGCCAAGACACCAGCCTCCTCCTCGGTTATAATGTGAATCCGGGGGATGTGCATCAACAAGAGATAGTGAAAAAGGTTTACACAGGGTCTTAATCTAAAGAGAATCCTTGGGACGGGTCCCTGCTGCACGTCTGCGCCTGTGTCTCTGTTGCGCCGTGTCCTGGATGGGTGTAGCACGGTGTTCATCTGTAAAAGAGAGGAACTTAGTTGAAAAAAGAATAGTCGTGCAAAATATATGTTGTATGAAATAAACAAAGTATAATTCAAGATGGGGAAAATTGAGCCTTATTGTCGCTTATTTTACATATGCAAAGCCCCTTGTATAGGGGTGTACGGCTACAAAAACCTTTATCAGTTATAAGTTTGCTCCGGACTCGCCTAGCCGTGTCCGTGGTCTTAATGACCTGTTAGATGCTTTTGTTGGTGAAGCGGTTTTAATGTGTGCTATCAAGGCAGCCGCATAGTCTTCTGCGCGCGAGGAACATTCAGTGTTTCCCTTTAGTGAGATGATGCCTCGTGGACCGGGCATCTTAAGCGTGAGAGATGCATAATGTGGTATCGCGTTAAAGCGGGCGAAAGCTTCGCATCCCAGTAGTGCTTGATAGCCACTTGAAAATGGGGCGATGTGGAAGGTTAGCTTTTCGTGGCGGAAGTTATCGGGGGAACTGAACATTACTTCTAGCAGGAGAGAACCCGTGCAATGGGCATCCGGGCCTGGCGTTACTCCTTTAAAGGAAGTGTTGCTATGGAGAATTTTTGTTGGGTCCATCCCCATTTTGCGGACTATGTCCTGATATAGCAGGTTTAGACCACTGCCGCCGTCCATCAGGACTTGTGTAAAGTGGAATCCGTCGATTATCGGATTTAATACCAAGGCAGTCCAACCTGCATTCTGGATACTTCTGGAGTAATCCTGATGGTCGAAGGTGATCGGTTTTAACAACCAGTGGCGAGACTCCTTTGTGATAGGCCGCATGGCGCGTATATCTATAGGCGCCACTCTATTTTTTCCCTTTTGTCACGTGGAGTAAGTTTACTGTTTTGACTTCTTGTGGGAAATTCTTTTGTTTCCCGGTGCTCTGCTTGTGGGGTTCGTCATCGCCCTCACTTGGTGTATCGAGCCCCTTGTGTTCGGCGTTGAGTTTGCCGGATTGCTTGAAGACCCAACATTCTCTGTGGGTATGGTTTGCAGGCTTCCCGGGAGTACTGTGGATTTGACATATTTTGTCCAAGATTTTGTTTAGGCTAGATAGCTCATCCCTATTATCCTTGAGGGGCAGCTTTTTCTGACCCTGCCGAGGGCTTTTGAATCCGGAGTTGACTGTCGTGCTCTTCGGGTTGTTTCCCTTATTCCGGCACTGGTCCTTATTGCGTCGCGGTTTCCCGTTTCCGTCCCTGACTTCCGATGTACTTGGGTCGCTGGTGCTGCATCTTGCCAACCAGCTGTCCTCTCCCACGCAAAAGCGGGTCATGAGGCTTGTTAATGCGGCCATTGTTCTTGGCTTTTCTTGGCCAAGGTGTC
Organism: Triticum urartu; assembly: GCF_003073215.2. Lineage (NCBI taxonomy): Eukaryota > Viridiplantae > Streptophyta > Magnoliopsida > Poales > Poaceae > Triticum > Triticum urartu. Next base: position 115,185,245 of record NC_053028.1, read on the forward strand.
TGGCGAGCCATTCGTCTCGAACGCTGTGTTTGAAAGCTACTAAGGCTTCGGCGTCCGGACAGTCGACTATCTGGTTCTTTTTAGTAAGAAATCTGTTCCAGAGTTTCCGAGCTGACTCTCCGGGCTGTTGAGTTATATGACTTAAATCGTCCGCATCCGGAGACCGGACATAGGTCCCTTGAAAATTTTCCCGAAAAGCATCCTCGAGCTCTTCCCAACTTCCAATGGTGTTTTCAGGAAGGCCTTTAAGCCAATGCCGGGCTGGCCCTTTGAGCTTGAGGGGTAAGTATTTTATGGCATGGAGGTCGTCTCCTCTGGCCATATGGATATGGAGGATATAGTCCTCAATCCAGACTCCAGGGTCTGTCGTTCCATCATACGCCTCTATGTTTACGGGCTTGAATCCCGCTGGAAATTCATGGTCCAGCACCTCATCGGTGAAACATAGGGGGTGTGCGGCACCCCTGTATTTGGGTGTGCCGTAGTGTTCGGATGTTTGTTGTGTTGCATTGCTTACTAAAGCTTGCTTTCTTGGCCCATAGATAGATCTGGCTGGGCCATATTTTTGATGCGAATCCTTGAGTGGGTCGCGTGCTGGCTTGTGTGCGGCGCCACTTGCCGCTCTATATTGGCCATGGGGTCATCTATCCGACCGGGTGGCTTCCTTATTTGTTGATTGCGGAGGTTCTAAGGCCTCCTCATCAAATTCAGGCAGGAGCTTTCGCTTCGGGTAGCTTTTTGTGTGGCGACTGTCGCCGTATTTGTCTGCGGTGTTGAGTACTTTGCTCCACCTGATTCTGAGTGCATCTTCCGCAGTTTTGAGCTTCCGCTTCTGCTTTTTCAGGCTACGCGCACTGGCGACTAGCCTTTTGTGGAGGTTCTTCTGCTCCAGGAACTTGTCCGGCATGAGGTCGTCCGCACTGTTATCTTCGCCGGGGACAGGTTGTGCGGTTTGTTTATCCAAGTTGCCTTGTTCGGACGGTTGCTCGATGCCATGTTCATCGTTCGCCGGCTCACCCTCCTTGGTGGCTGGGTCTGTATGACCGCTGTCTCTGTCGAGGCGGGGCTTGGAGCGGCGCTTACGCCGCCGCTTTGACTGCTTTTCGGAGGAACGACCCTTCACTGCGTCCCCACGTTCGTCCTCGTCGTTTCCTTTGGGTGTGTCCACCATGTATACATCATAGATGGGGTGGCTATCCAGTGCCCTGTGGGCACTGGTTTCTGTTCGTCTCCTACATCATCGTCCATACCGTCGATGTCTTCGGAGCCGAAGTCTAGCGTGTCGGTTAAATCATCGACGGTGGCTACGAAGTGGGTGGTGGGTGGGTGTCGAATTTCTTCGTCGTCCGCATCCCAATCCTGCCGGTCATAATCCGGCCAGGACTCTTCTGATAAAGAGAGAGACCTTAGTGAGTTCAGAATGTCGCCGAAGGGCGAGCGCTGAAAGATATCCGTGGCGGTGAATTCCATGATCGGCGCCCAATTGGACTCGATTGGCAGGGGCGCGGAGGGTTCGGAGTCCGGAGAAGAGTCCGGTACCCTGGAATCATGGGCTCCGCAGAGGGTAAGGTTGGTGTTTGGCTCGATCGCCGTTGAGACTGCAGCCCCTGAAGTGGGGTCTAGCCACCCATCCTCGATCGACGCAGTTGGCTCTGAGCTAAGGGTCGGAGCCGATGCGGGCGCGGCTTCCAGGGCACTGTTCGGCGGCAGAGCTAGGTCATATCCATCGTGACAGTGCGGCGCGCTCGGCTGTGGCTCGAATCCGTCGAAGATCAAGTCTCCGCGGATGTCAGCCGTGTAGTTCAAACTTCCAAATCTGACCTGATGGCCAAGGGCGTAGCTTTCGATCTGCTCCAGATGGCCAAGCGAATTAGCCCGCAGTGCAAAGCTGCCGAATACGAAGATCTGGCCGGGGAGAAAGGTCTCACCCTGGACCGCATCGTTGTTGAAGATCGGGCCTAAAGGTGACGACACAGAGGAACTCTCAATGAAAGCACCAATGTCGGTGTCAAAACCGGCGGATCTCGGGTAGGGGGTCCCGAACTGTGCGTCTAGGCGGATGGTAACAGGAGACAAGGGACACAATGTTTTTACCCAGGTTCGGGCCCTCTCGATGGAGGTAAAACCCTACTCCTGCTTGATTAATATTGATGATATGGGTAGTACAAGAGTAGATCTACCACGAGATCAAAGAGGCTAAACCCTAGAAGCTAGCCTATGGTATGATTGTCCTTCGTCCTATGGACTAAAACCCTCCAGCTTATATAGACATTGGAGAGGGCTAGGGTTACCCAGAGTCGGTTACAATGGGAGGAGATCTACATATCAGTATTGCCAAGTTTGCCTTCCACGCCAAGGAAAGTCCCATTCGGACACGGGACGAAGTCTTCAATCTTGTATCTTCATAGTCCAAGAGTCCGGCCAAAGGTTATAGTCCGGCTATCCGGACACCCCCTAATCCAGGACTCCCTCAGTAGCCCGTGAACCAGGCTTTAATGATGACGAGTCCGACGCGCAGATTGTCTTCCGCATTGCAAGGCGGGTTCCTTCTCCGAATACTTCATAGAAGATTTTGAACACAAGGATAGCGTCCGACTCTGCAAAATAAGTTCCACATACTGCCATAGAGATAATAATATTTACACAAGTCTAATTTGCTGACGTATTCTGTAGCGTGTCATCATGCCACAACCAAGCCTTTATTTGAACCATTTTTACTGTCCCACCTCAGCGCGTTTTGCGAGGCGGTTTCCTTGGCATGTCTTATCGAAGCAGAGATCGTGTCCCCTTTATTTACGGGATTCTCATCAATACGGACGTGGGTAACCCAATCGTGCCCGTTGGTGTGTCACCTCGATCAAAGGCGAGTCCCAAACGGTCACGAGGAGGGCTCTTGGTATTCAACCTCTTATAAAGAGACCAAGGCCTTACTCCTTTCTTTTGATCTCAATCGAATTCGCCCTTCGCCTCGAGTTCCAACACCCAAGGCCCCAGATTTCAGGCGCTTCGGACCTTCGACGATGTCCGGCTCCGACCTTTGAGGCCGATGGACGCCTTCCTCCGTCACGGAGGAAGATGTGCTAAAGCTAAGAGAGGCCAGGTTTTTGACCGACGAAATCTCGCATAGGCTGCCTGCTCACGGGCAGGTTATTCCTACTCCCAAGCCTGGTGAGAGCGTGGTGTTCGTGTCTCACTTCCTCCGAGGGCTAGGCTTCGCGAAGGATCCCTTCGTGAGGGGGCTCATGTTTGATTAATATTGATGATATGGGTAGTACAAGAGTAGATCTACCACGAGATCAAAGAGGCTAAACCCTAGAAGCTAGCCTATGGTATGATTGTCCTTCGTCCTATGGACTAAAACCCTTCGGTTTATATAGACACCGAAGAGGGCTAGGGTTACCCAGAGTCGGTTACAATGGGAGGAGATCTACATATCAGTATTGCCAAGCTTGCCTTCCACGCCAAGGAAAGTCCCATCCGGACACGGGACGAAGACTTCAATCTTGTATCTTCATAGTCCAAGAGTCCGGCCAAAGGTTATAGTCCGGCTATCCAGACACCCCCTAATCCAGGACTCCCTCACACACCCACTTAGTTTCAGTTTGAGCTTTCATACACTTATATCTCTTAGTGCATCTGTTGCATGGCAACCCCTACTCCTCACATTGACACCAATTGATGGGCATCTCCATAGCCCATTGATTAGCCGTGTCGATGTGAGACTTTCTCCTTTTTGTCTTCTCCACACAACGTCCACCATCATATTCCATTCCACCTATAGTGCTATATCCATGGCTCATGCTCATGTATTGCGTGGTTGAAAAGGTTTGAGAACATCAAAAGAATGAAACAATTACTTGGCTTGTCATCGGGGTTGTGCAGGATTTGCATATTTTTGTGTGGTGAACATGGAGCATAGCCAGACCATATGATTTTGTAGGGATAACTTTCTTTGGCCATGTTATTTTGAAAAGACATGATTGCTTTATTAGTATGCTTGAAGTATTATTGTCTTAATGTCAAATGATAGACTATTGCTTTGAATCACTCGTGTCTTAATATTCATGCCATGATTAGATTACATGATCAAGATTATGCTAGGTAGCATTCCACATCAAAAATTATCTTTTTTATCATTTACCTACTCGAGGATGAGCAGGAATTAAGCTTGGGGATGCTGATATGTCTCCGTCGTATCTATAATTTTTTATTGTTCCATGCCAATATTATACAACTTTCATATACTTTTGGCAACTCTTTATATTATTTTTGGGACTAACATATTGATCCAGTGCCCAGTGCCAGTTCCTGTTTATTGTATGTTTTTTGTTTCACAGAAAATCCATATCAAACGGAGTCCAAACGGGATAAAAACTGATGGAGATTTTTTTTGGAATATATGTGATTTTCGGGAAAAAGAATCAACGCGAGGCGATGCCTGAGGGGGCCACGAGGCAGGGGGCTCATCCCATGGGGTCAGCGCCCTGGGCCTTCATGCCCACCCCGTAAGGAGGTTGGTGCCCTTCTTTCACCGCAAGAAAGCTAATATCCGGATAAAAATCGTGTCCAATATTCAGCCCAATCGGAGTTACGGATCTCCGGGAAATTAAGAAACGGTAAAAGGGCAGAATCAAGAACGTAGAAACAAAGAGAGACAGATCCAATCTTGGAGAGGCTCTCGCCCCTCCTATGCCATGGAGGCCATGGACCAGAGGGGAAACCCTTCTCTGACTGATGTCTACTACACAACCTTCTTCTTGTAGACGTTGTTGGGCCTCCAAGTGCAGAGGTTTGTAGGATAGTAGCAAATTTCCCTCAAGTGGATGACCTAAGGTTTATCAATCCGTAGGAGGCGTAGGATGAAGATGGTCTCTCTCAAGCAACCCTGCAACCAAATAACAAAGAGTCTCTTGTGTCCCCAACACACCCAATACAATGGTAAATTGTATAGGTGCACTAGTTCGGCGAAGAGATGGTGATACAAGTGGTATATGGATAGTAGATAATGGTTTTTGTAATCTGAAATATAAAAACAACAAGGTAATAATGGTAAAAGTGAGCATAAACGGTATTGCAATGCTAGGAAACAAGACCTAGGGTTCATACTTTCACTAGTGTAAGTTCTCTAACAATAATAACATAGATAAATCATATGACAAGCCCTCAACATGCGACAAAGAGTCACTCCAAAGCCACTAATAGTAGTGGAGAACAAACGTAGAGATTATGGTAGGGTACGAAACCACATCAAAGTTATTCTTTCAAATCAATCCGTTAGGCTATCCCTATAAGTGTCACAAACAACCCTGGAGTTTTTACTAAAATAACACCTTAAGATACAAATCAACCAAAACCCTAATGTCACCTAGATACTCCATTGTCACCTCAAGTATCTGTGGGCATGATTATACGATATGCATCACACAATCTCAGATTTATCCAACCAACATAAAAGTACTTCAAATAGTGCCCCAAAGTTTCTACCGGAGAATCAAGAACGTGTGCCAACCCCTATGCATAGGTTCATGGGCGGAACCCGCAAGTTGGTCACCAAAACATACATCAAGTGGATCACGTGATATCCCATTGTCACCACAGATAAGCACGGCAAGACATACATCAAGTGTTCATAAAAGACTCAATCCGATAAGATAACTTCAAAGGGGAAACTCAATTCATCACAAGAGAGTAGAGGGGGAGAAGAAACATAAGATCCAACTACAATAGCAAAGCTCGGGATACATCAAGATCGTGCCATAGATGGAACACGAGAGAGAACACGAGAGAGAGAGAGAGAGATCAAACACATAGCTACTGATACATACCCTCAGCCCCGAGGGCGAACTACTCCCTCCTCGTCATGGATAGCGCCGGGATGATGAAGATGGCCACCGGAGATGGATCCCCCCTCCGGTAGGGTACCGGAAAGGGGTCCCGATTGGTTTTTCGTGGTTCTGGAGGCTTGCGGCGGCGGAACTCCTGATCTATCTTCTGTTTTGGAAGTTTTAGGGTACGACGGTATATATGGGTGAAAGGAGTACGTCGGTGGAGCTACGGGGGCCCCACGAGGCAGGGGGCGCGCCCAGGGGGGAGGGCGCGCCCTCCACCCTCGTGACCGCCTCGTGGCTCTTCTGACGTGGGGTCCAAGTCCATCAAGTGGGTTTCCTTCCAAAAATAACTTCTCCAGTTGATTTCGTTCCGTTTTGACTCCGTCTGATATTCCTTTTCCTCGAAATACTGAAATAGGCATAAAACAGCAAATCTGGGCTCGGCCTCCAGTTAATAGGTTAGTCCCAAAAATAATATAAAAGCGGATAATAAAGCCCAATATTGCCTAAAACAGTAGATAAAGTAGCATGGCGCAATCAAAAATTATAGATACGTTGGAGACGTATCAAGCATCCCCAAGCTTAATTCCTGCTCGTCCTCGAGTAGGTAAATGGTAAAAAGAGAATTTTTGATGCGGAGTGATACTTTGGCATAATTTCAATTTAAATCTTCTTAATCATGGTATGAATATTCAGATCCGAAAGGTTCAAGACAAAAGTTCATATTGACATAAAAATGATAATACTTCAAGCATACTAATTAAACAATTATGTCATCTCAAAATAACATGGCCAAAGGAAGTTCATCCCTACAAAATCATATAGTTAGGCTATGCTTCATTTTTGTCACACAAAGATGTTCCCAACTTCTATACCCCCGATGACAAGCCAAGCAATTGTTTCATACTCAAATAATCTCAAACTTTTTCAACCTTCACGCAATACATGAGCGCGAGCCATGGACATAGCACTATGGGTGGTATAGAATATGATGATGGGGATTGTGTGGAGAAGACAAAAAAGGAGGAAGTCTCACATCAATGAGGCTAATCAATGAGCTATGGAGATGCCCATCAATTAATGTTAATGCAAGGAGTAGGGATTGCCATGCAACGGATGCACTAGAGCTAGGAATGCTCAACAAAATAAAACTAGTGGGTGTGCATCCAACTTGCTTGCTCATGAAGACCTAGGGCATTTTGAGGAAGCCCATCGTTGGAATATACAAGCCAAGTTCTATAATGAAAAATTCCCACTAGTATGAACAAGACAACTTATGAGACTCACTATATGAAAATCATGGTGCTACTTTGAAGCACAATATATGAGACTCACTACATGAAGAACAAGGTGCTACTTTGAAGCACAAGTGTGGAAAAAGAGATAGTAGCATTGCCCTTTTTATTTTCTCCTTCTTTTTTTGGGCCTTACTTTTTTTTCTTTTTGGCCTTTCTCTCTCTTTTTTTGATTGGGCAATGCTCTAATAATGATGATCATCACACTTCTATTGATTACAACATAATGATTACAACTCGATACTAGTGCAAGATATGACTCTATATGAATGCCTCCGGTGGTGTACCGGGATGGTGCAATGAATCAAGAGTGACATGTATGAAAAATAATGCATGGTGTCTTTGCCACAAATACGATGTCAACTACAAGATCATGCAATGGCAATATGACAAAAGTAAAGCATGTCATGATGATGATGATGAACGGAACGGTGGAAAGTTGCATGGCAATATATCTCGCAATGGCTATGGAAATGCCATAAATAGGTAGGTATGGTGGCTGTTTTGAGGAAGATATAGGGAGGTTTATGTGTGAAAGAGCGTATCATATCATGGGGTTTGGATGCACCGGCGAAGTTTGCACCAACTCTCAATGTGAGAAAGGGCAATGCACGGTACCGAAGAGGCTAGCAAATGGCGGAAAGGTAAAAGTGCATATAATCCATAGACTCAACATTAGTCAAAAGAACTCATATACTTATTGCAAAAATTTAGAAGTCATCAAAAATCAAGTACTACGCGCATGCTCCTAGGGGGATAGATTGGTAGGAAAAGACCATCGCTCGTCCCCGACCGCCACTCATAAGGATGCACAAGCCAGGTACACTTCATGCTTCAAATTTTTTACACAACTTTAACCATACGTGCATGCTACGGGACTTGCTAACTTCAACACAAGTATTTATCAAATTCACAACTACTCAACTAGCATGAATCTAATATCACCATCTCCATATCTCAAAACAATTATCAAGCATCAAACTTATCTTAGTATTCAACCCACTAAAAAGAAAGTTTCACATATCTTGAATACCAAGTATATTAACATTAAGCAAATTACCATGCTATTAACGACTCTCGGAGCCTGTTGCGAAGAGCTTGCAAAGCTGCCAAAATAATCTAAGTGAAGCATGAGAGATAAAGTTTCTTTAAATCAATCCACCACCGTGCTCTAAAAGATCTAAGTGAAGCACTAGAGCAAAAATTATCACGCTCAAAAAGATATAAGTGAAGCACATAGAGTAAACTATCAAGCTCAAAAGATATAAGTGAAGCACATAGAGTATTCTAAAAAATTTCAATTCATGCATGGCTCTCTCAAAAGGTGTGTACAGCAAGGATGATTGTGGTAGACTAACAAGCAAAGACACAAATAATACAAGATGCTCCAAGCAAAACACATATCATGTGGTGAATAAAAATATAGCTCCAAGTAAATTACCGATGGAAGTGGACGAAAGAGGGGATGCCTTTCGGGGCATCCCCAAGCTTAGGCTCTTGGTTTTCCTTGAATATTACCTTGGGGTGCCTTGGGCATCCCCAAGCTTAGGCTCTTTCCACTCCTTATTCCATAGTCCATCGAATCTTTACCCAAAACTTGAAAACTTCACAACACAAAACTTAACAGAAAACTCGTAAGCTCCGTTAGTATAAGAAAATAAATCACCACTTCAAGGTACTGTAATGAACTCATTATTTATTTATATTTTTGTTAGACCTACTGTATTCCAACTTCTCTATGGTTTATAAACTATTTTACTAGCCATAGATTCATCAAAATAAGTAAACAACACATGAAAAACAGAATCTGCCAAAAAACAGAACAGTCTGTAGTAATATGGATCAAACCTATACTTCTGGAACTCATAAAATTCTAAAATAAATTGCTGGACCTGAGTAATTTATCTATTAATCATCTTCAAAAAGAATTAACTAAATATAACTCTCCAAATAAAAATGTCAGCAATTCTGGTGAGCGCTAAAGTTTCTGTTTTTTACAGCATGATCGCAAAGACTTTCCCCAAGTCTTCCCAACGGTTCTACTTGGCACAAACACTAATTAAACACATAAAACCACATCTAAACAGAGTCTAGATGGATTATTTATTATTAAACAGGAACAAAAAGCAAGGAGCTAAAATAAAATTGGGTTGCCTCCCAACAAGCGCTATCGTTTAACGCCCCTAGCTAGGCATGATGATTTCAATGATGCTCACATAAAAGATAAGAATTGAAACATAAAGAGAGCATCATGAAGAATATGACTAGCACATTTAATTCTAAACCACTTCCTATGCATAGGGATTTTGTGAGCAAACAACTTATGAGAACAATAATCAACTAGCATAGGAGGGTAACACAAGCATAGCTTCAAAAATTTAAGCACATAGAGAGGAAACTTGATATTATTGCAATTCCTACAAGCATATATTCCTCCCTCATAATAATTTTCAGTAGCATCATGAATGAATTCAACAATATAACCAGCACCTAAAGCATTATTTTCATGATCTACAAGCATAGAAAATTTACTACTCTCCACATAAGCAAAATTCTTCTCATGAATAATAGTGGGAGCAAACTCAACAAAATAACTATCATATGATTGAAAATTAAGATCAAGATGACAAGTTTCATGGTTATCATTATTCTTTATAGCATGCGTGTCATCACAATAATCATCATAGATAGGACGCATTCTTTCATCATAGTAAATTTGCTCATCAAAGCTTGGGGGACAAAAAATATCATCTTCATCAAAAATAGCTTGATGTCTACTGCACAACCTTCTTCTTGTAGACGTTGTTGGGCCTCCAAGTGCAGAGGTTTGTAGGACAGTAGCAAATTTCCCTCAAGTGGATGACCTAAGGTTTATCAATCCGTAGGAGGCGTAGGATGAAGATGGTCTCTCTCAAGCAACCCTGCAACCAAATAACAAAGAGTCTCTTGTGTCCCCAACACACCCAATACAATGGTAAATTGTATAGGTGCACTAGTTCGGCGAAGAGATGGTGATACAAGTGGTATATGGATGGTAGATAAAGGTATTTGTAATCTGAAAATATAAAAATGGCAAGATAACTAATGATAAAAGTGAGTGTAAACGGTATTGCAATGCGTTGAAACAAGGCCTAGGGTTCATACTTTTGCTAGTGCAAGTCCTCTCAACAATAATAACATAGATAGATCATATAACGAGCCCTCAACATGCAACAAAGAGTCACTCCGAAGCCACTAATAGTGGAGAACAAACGTAGAGATTATGGTAGGGTACGAAACCACCTCAAAGTTATTCTTTCAAATCAATTCGTTGGGCTATTCCTATAAGTGTCACAAACAACCCTGGAGTTTTTACTAGAATAACACCTTAAGATACAAATCAACCAAAACCCTAATGTCACCTAGATACTCCATTGTCACCTCAAGTATCTGTGGGCATGATTATACGATATGCATCAAACAATCTCAGATTTATCCAACCAACATAAAAGTACTTCAAATAGTGCCCTAAAGTTTCTACCGGAGAATCAAGAACGTGTGCCAACCCCTATGCATAGGTTCATGGGCGGAACCTGCAAGTTGGTCACCAAAACATACATCAAGTGGATCACGTGATATCCCATTGTCACCACAGATAAGCACAGCAAGACATACATCAAGTGTTCATAAAAGACTCAATCCGATAAGATAACTTCGAAGGGGAAACTCAATTCATCACAAGAGAGTAGAGGGGGAGAAGAAACATAAGATCCAACTACAATAGCAAAGCTCGGGATACATCAAGATCATGCCATAGATGGAACACGAGAGAGAACACGAGAGAGAGAGAGAGATCAAACACATAGCTACTGATACATACCCTCAGCCCCGAGGGCGAACTACTCCCTCCTCGTCATGTATAGCGCCGGGATGATGAAGATGGCCACCGGAGATGGATCCCCCCTCCGGTAGGGTACCGGAAAGGGGTCCCGAATGGTTTTTCGTGGTTCTGGAGGCTTGCGGCGGCGGAACTCCCGATCTATCTTCTGTTTTGCAAGTTTTAGGGTACGACGGTATATATGGGTGAAAGGAGTACGTCGGTGGAGCTACGGGGGCCCGACGAGGCAGGGGGGCGTGCCCAGGGGGGAGGGCGCGCCCTCCACCCTCGTGACCGCCTCGTGGCTCTCCTGACGTGGGGTCCAAGTCCATCAAGTGGGTTTCCTTCCAAAAATAACTTCTCCAGTTGATTTCGTTCCGTTTTGACTCCGTCTGATATTCCTTTTCCTCGAAATACTGAAATAGGCATAAAACAGCAAATCTGGGCTGGGCCTCCGATTAATAGGTTAGTCCCAAAAATAATATAAAAGTGGATAATAAAGCCCAATATTGCCTAAAACAGTAGATAAAGTAGCATGGAGCAATCAAAAATTATAGATACGTTGGAGACGTATCATTCTCCCATCTAGGGAGAAGGTCAAGGAAGAAGAAGAAGAAGGGGGCCCTCTCCCCCTCTCTCCCGGTGGCGCCGGAACACCACCGGGGCCATCATCATCACCGCAATCTACACCAACAACTTCACCGCCATCATCACCAACTCTTCCCCCCTCTATGCAGCGGTGTAACCCCTCTTTCACCCGCTGTAATGTCTACTTAAACATGGTGGTCAACGCTATATATTGTTTCCCAATAATGCATGGCTATCCGATGATGTTTGAGTAGATCCGTTTTGTCCTATGAGTTAATTGATGACCGTGATTGGTTTGAGTTGTATGTTTTATTATTGGTGCTATCCTATGGTGCTCTCCGTGTCGTGCAAGCATGAGGTATCCCCGCTGTAGGGTTTGCAATATGTTCATGATTTGCTTATGGTGGGTGATGTGAGTGACAGAAGCACAGACCCGAGTAAGTAGGTTGTTTGCGTATGGGAGTAAAGAGGACTTGATGCCTTATAATGCTATGGTTGGGTTTTACCTTAATGATCTTTAGTAGTCGCGGATGCTTGCTAGAGTTCCAATCATAAGTGCATATGATCCAAGAAGAGAAAGTATGTTAGCTTATGCCTCTCCCTCAAATAAAATTGCAATAATGATTACCGGTCTAGTTATCGATTTCCTAGGGACAAATAATTTTCTTGTGTGACAACAAGTTTTCTACTAAAACTACCTTAGTTGTGTCTTCATCTAAACAGCCCCTACTTTTTATTTACACGCTCTTTATTATCTTGCAAACCTATCCAATAACACCTACAAAGTATTTCTAGTTTCATACTTGTTCTAGGTAAGGCGAGCGTTAAGCGTGCTTAGAGTTGTATCGGTGGCCGATAGAATATGAGGGGATATTTGTTCTACCTTTAGCTCCTCGTTGGGTTCGACACTCTTACTTATCGAAAGAGGCTACAATTGATCCCCTATACTTGTGGGTTATCAGGACCCCACTGCCACGGGAGGGTAGGACAAAATATATCATGCAAGTTCTTTTCCATAAGCACGTATGACTATATTCGGAATACATGCCTACATTACATTGATGAATTGGAGCTAGTTCTGTGTCACCCTATGTTATAACTGTTGCATGAGGAATTGCATCCGACATAATTATCCATCACTTATCCATTGCCTACGAGATTTTCACAGATTGATCTTTTCTTAGTTACTTTACCGTTGCTACTGTTACAATTACTACAAAACTGCTACTGTTACCTTTGCCGCCGTTACCGTTACTTCCATACTACTTTGCTACTAAATACTTTGCTGCAGATATTAAGTTTTCCAGGTGTGGTTGAATTGAAAACTCAGCTGCTAATACTTGAGAATATTCTTTGGCCCCCCTTTTGTCGAATAAATAAATTTGGGTTGAATACTCTACCCTCGAAAACTGTTGCGATCCCCTATACTTGTGGGTTATCAAGACTATTTTCTGGCGCCGTTGCTGGGGATCATAGATCTATTCTTTGAGTCACTTGGGATTTATATCTGTTGAACACTATGAAGAACTTGAAAGATAAAAGAACCAAGATTTTTCACTCAACTACGAGGGGAGGTAAGGACCTGCCATCTACCTCTACACTTGATTCACCTTCTGTTTTGAGTAAACTTGCGACACCTACTCCTGCTGTCCATTCTGATATGTCACATGTTATTGATGATGCCACTTCTGCTTTGCATGATGCTTATGATGAAACTACTTCTATGCTTGCTAATACTGTGCCACGTGGTGAATTTCTTGATGAACAACTTGCTAGGGTTAGAGAGAATGAAATTATTGAAACTGATAATATTGATGAAAGTGATGATGAAGATTCTCCCCCTAGATATGAATTGCCTGTTGTGCCTGAGGGTTATGTTATGGATGAAGAAACTTCGAGAGACTTTTTAGCTTGCCATGATAGATATGATCTTAAGAAATTATTAGTTAAGCTTAAAGAAAAGTCTTTGAACGGTAGAATGAAATATGACCCTGCTTTTGCTACTTCACCTATTTTTATTTCTGATAAGGATTATGATTTCTCTGTCGACCCTGAGTTAATTACTTTGGTTGAATCTGATCCTTTCTATGGCTATGAGTCTGAAACTATTGTGGCCCATCTTAGTAAATTAAGTGATATAGCCACCCTGTTCACTAATGATGAGAAAACTCGCTATTACTTTATCCTTAAGTTGTTTCCGTTCTCATTAAAGGGTGACGCTAAAACATGTTTAATTCTCTTGATCCTGGTTGTGTGCATAGTCCCTAGGATATGATTTATTACTTCTCTGCCAAATATTTCCCCGCTCATAAGAAACAAGCTGCTTTAAGGAAAATATATAATTTTGTGCAAATTGAAGAAGAGAGTCTCCCAAAAGCTTGGGGGAGGCTTCTCCAATTACTTAATGCTTTGCCTGATCATCCTCTCAAGAAAAAAGAAATACTTGATATCTTTTATAATGGACTAACCGATGCTTCCAGAGACCACCTGGATAGTTGTGCTGGTTGTGTTTTCAGGGAAAGAACTGTTGATCAAGCTGAATTGTTGTTGAATAATATGTTGAGTAATGAAAATGATTGGACACTTCCTGAACCAACTCCTAGTCCAACTCCGAAGAAAAGGGGTATCTATTTCTCAGTCCTGAAGATATGCAAGAGGCTTAGAAATCTATGAAAGAAAAAGGTATTAAAGCTGAAGATGTTAAGAATTTATCACATATTGAAGAAATACATGGTCTTGATAACCCGACACAGGTAGTAAAGGTAAATTCTCTCTATAGATTTGATGAAGGTGATATTCCTCATAATAAGTCTGCTAGCCAATGCTTAGATGAGTTTGATAACGTTATTATTAAACAAGGAAACTTCAATGCTTATGTTGGTAGATAATTGAAACACAATGCTGATATGCTTGAACACTTGAGTGATTATATGTCTAGAGTTAAATGTGAACTTAAACTTATTAGTAAACATGCTTCTATGGTTACCACTCAAGTAGAGCAAGTGCTTAAAGCTCAAAATGATTTGCTCAATGAATTAAATAATAAGAAGAATGATAATGCTATTAGAGTTATGACTAGAGGGGGTAAAATGACTCAGGAACCTTTGAATCCTGAGGGCCGCCCTAAGAGAATTGAGCAAGATTCTTAGAGTACTAATGTTGATGCACCTAGTTCTTCTAAAAGGAAGAAAAAGAAAAATGATAGAACTTTGCATGCTTCTAGTGAACCTGTTGTTGACACACCTAAGAATCCCAATGATATTTCTATTTCTGATGCTGAAACACAATCTGGTAAAGAACATGAACCTAGTGATAATGTTAATGATGATGTTCATGTTGATGCTCAACCTAGCAATGACAATGATGTAGAGATTGAACCTGCTGTTGATCTTGATAACCCACAATCAAAGAATCAACGATGTGATAAGAGAGACTTCATTTCTAGGAAGCATGGTAAAGAAAGAGAACCATGGGTTCAGAAACCCATGCCTTTTCCTCCTAAACCATCCAAGAAAAAGGATGATGAGGATTTTGAGCACTTTGCTGAAATGATTAGACCTATCTTTTTGCGTATGCGTTTGACTGACATGCTTAAAATGAATCCTTATCTAAGTACATGAAGGATATTGTTACTAATAAAAGAAAGATACCAGAAGATGAAATTTCCACCATGCTTGCTAATTATACTTTTAAGGGTGGAATACCAAAGAAAGTTGGAGATCTCGGAGTACTAACTATACCATGCTCCATTAAAAGAAACTATGTTAAAACTGCTTTATGTGATCTTGGAGCCGGTGTTAGTGTTATGCCTCCCTCTTTATATCGTAGACTTGATTTGAATAAGTTGACACCTACTGAAATATCTTTGCAAATGGCTGATAAATCAAGTGCTATACCTGTCGGTATTTGTGAGGATGTGCCTGTTGTGGTTGCAAACGTTATTATTTTAACAGACTTTGTTATTCTTGATATTCCCGAGGACGATAGTATGTCGATTATCCTTGGTAGAACCTTTTTGAATACTGCAGGGGTTGTTATTGATTGCAACAAAGGCAATGTCACTTTTCATGTTAATGGTAATGAGCATACGGTACACTTTCCGAGGAAACAACCTCAAGTCCACAGTATCAATTCTATTGGAAAAATTCCAACAATTACTATTGGAGGTTTTGAATTTCCTCTTCCTACTGTCAAGAAGAAATATGATATTCTTATTGTTGGGGACATGCGTATCCCCATTGAGGCAACCTAGTGTTATTCGAAATTTCTCCGGTTTCATGCGATTCGGAATGAGTTTGTTAACAACACTTGATCAACCTTGTTAGTGGATTCCCTTTGATGAGCATGAGATGGATGAAGTTAGAAAGCACAACTCTCTGTACCCTCTTTTTACTTTCTATTATTTAGATTAAATAAAGTAAAAATAGTATTTTTTTTTGTTTGGATTATCCGTGCAATAAAAATTACCCCGAAAATAAAAGTTCTCCAAATGTCCTGAAAATGAAATATGATTTTTTCCAGAATATTTAAGAATTATTGGCACTCAGAACACATCAGGGGGCCTCACCATATGCCCACGAGGGTGGAGGGCGCACCCACCCACCTGGGCACACCCCCTGCCTCCTGGACCCCACGTGGGCCCCCTCCACTTATTCTTGCACCCACACACTTCGTCTTCCTCCAAAAAAAATCATCCACCAGCTCAAACCCGAGTTCTAGCTCATCTTGCTGCCATTTTTGATCTCCTTGCTCAAAGCTCCATTCACAAAACTACTTTGGGGGATTGTTCTTCAGTATGTGACTCTTACAATGGTCCAATTAGTTTTTGTTCTAGTGCTTTATTCATTGCAAAATTTTGCTGCTTAAGTGACCTTGTTCTTAAGCTTGCATGTCAAATTTAAGTGGTCAAAAGTAGTTTTAATGCACGATATAGCCTCTAGGCACTTGTAGGAGTAGTTGCTATCAACTTTGTTGAGTTTGGTTCACTTTTATTTTGAGTTACTAAAAATTTCAGAAATTTTCAGAAAAGATGAAGAGATTTTTGAGGGGCTCTTCGAGCCGAAGCTCGAAGGATAAGCAAAGTGAAGAGAATAAGAAGCCCAAATACAATATCCCTCACACTATGGAGGTTCGGCCGTGCGAATGGCCTTGTGATGAGTTCTTGAGAGAAGCCGGGATTTATGAAGATTTTTAATATTTGGCTGAGAATGCAGGCCTCAACGACTTCCTCCACGACCAGCGCGAACAGTATCTCTTACTTACTAATATTTTTGTGCAAAATTTTCATTTCCATGCTAGGAGGTCGCCATCTTCGGTTGAATTTTATTTATATCATGAGCATAAGGAGATGTCACTTTATGATGATTGCCGAGTTTGTAGGATACCCTTTGAGGGAAGCATAGAGGAACCACATTGTAATGGTAAATTGTATAGGTGCACTAGTTCGGCGAAGAGATGGTGATACAAGTGCAATATGGATGGTAGATAAAGGTATTTGTAATCTGAAAATATAAAAACAGCAAGGTAACTAATGATAAAAGTGAGCGTAAACGGTATTGCAATGATAGGAAATAAAGCCTAGGGTTCATACTTTCGCTAGTGTAAGTTCCCTCAACAATGGTAACATAAATGGATCACATAACTATCCCTCAACATGCAACAAAGAGTCACTCCAAAGTCACTAATAGCAGAGAACGAACGAAGAGATTATGGTAGGGTACGAAACCACCTCAAAGTTATTCTTTCCAATCAATCCGTTGGGCTATTCCTATAAGTGTCACAAACAGCCCTAGAGTTCGTACTAGAATAACACCTTAAGACACAAATCAACCAAAACCCTAATGTCACCTAGATACTCCAATGTCACCTCAAGTATCCGTGGGTATGATTATACGATATGCATCACACAATCTCAGATTCATCTATTCAACCAACACATAGGACCTCAAAGAGTGCCCCAAAGTTCTACCGGAGAATCATGACGAAAACGTGTGCCAACCCCTATGCATAGGTTCATGGGCGGAACCCGCAAGTTGATCACCAAAACATACATCAAGTGAATCACGTGATATCCCATTGTCACCATAGATACGCACGGCAAGACATACATGAAGTGTTCTCAAATCTTTAAACACTCAATCCAATAAGATTACTTCAAAGGGGAAACTCAATTCATTACAAGAGAGAAGAGGGGCAGGAGAAACATAAAATCCAACTATAATAGCAAAGCTCGCGATACATCAAGATCGTGCCAAATCAAGAACATGAGAGAGAGATCAAACACATAACTACTGGTACATACCCTCAGCCCCGAGGGAGAACTACTCCCTCCTCGTCATGGAGAGCACCGGGATGATGAAGATGGCCACCAAAGAGGGATTGCCCCCTCCGGCAGGGTGCCGGAACGGGTCTAGATTGGCTTTCGGTGGCTACGGAGGCTTATGGCGGCGGAACTCCCGATCTATTGTGCTCCCTGATGTTTTTAGGGTATATGGAGATATATATAGGCGGAAGAAGTACATGAGGGGGGCCACGAGGGGCTCACAAGGGTGGAGGGCGCGCCCAGGGGGGTGGGCAAGCCCCCTTGCCTCGTGACCTCCTCGCAGATTCCCCCACATGCACTCCAAGTCTTCTGGGCTTCTTTCCTTCCAAAAATGAGTTCCGTGAAGTTTCAGGTCAATTGGACTCCGTTTGATTTTCCTTTTCTTCGAAACCCTAAAACTGGGTAAAAACAGAAACTGGCACTGGGCTCTGGGTTAATAGGTTAGTCCCAAAAATGATATAAAAGTGTATAATAAAGCCCATAAACATTCAAAATAGTAGATAATATAGCATGGAGCAATCAAAAATTATAGATACGTTGGAGACGTATCAAGCACCATAGGACAGCACCGATAATAAAACATGCAACTCAAATCAATCACGATCATCAATTAACCCATAGGACAAAACGGATCTACTCAAATATCATAGGATAGCCATACATCATTGGGAAACAATATATAGCGTTGCGCACCATGTTTAAGCAGAGATTACAGCGGGTAAAAGAGGGGTTACGCCGCTGCATAGAGGGGGGAAGAGTTGGTGATGATGGCGGTGAAGTTGTTGGTGTAGATTGCGGTGATGATGATGGCCCCGGGGGTGTTCCGGCGCCACCGGGAGAGAGGGGGAGAGGGCCCCCCTTATTCTTATTCTTCCTTGACCTTCTCCCTATATGGGAGAAGGGTTTCCCCTCTGGTCCATGGCCTCCATGGCGTGGGAGGGGCGAGAGCCCCTCCGAGATTGGATCTGTCTCTCTATCTCTCTCTATTTCTGCGTTCCTGATTCTGCCCTTTCGCTGTTTCTTAAATTCCGGGAGATCCATAACTTCGATTGGGCTGAATTTTGGACATGATTTTTATCCGGATATTAGCTTTCTTGCGGCGAAAGAAGGGAACCAACCGCCTTACGGGGTCGCCACGAGGGCCCAGGGCATGCCTGACCCCCTGGGGCGCACCCCTGCCTCGTGCCCCCTCGAGCATCGTCTCGCATTGATTCTTCTTTCCAAAAATCACATATATTCCAAAAAAATCTCCATCAGTTTTTATCCCGTTTGGACTCCGTTTGATATGGATTTTCTGCGAAACAAAAAACATGCAACAAACAGGAACTCGCACTGGGCACTGGATCAATATGTTAGTCCAAAAATAGTATAAAAAGTTGCCAAAAGTATATGAAAGTTCTATAATATTGACATGGAACAATCAAAAATTATAGATACGACGGAGACGTATCAGGTCCTATTGGAAACTAAGGGATATTAAGGCCTCCTTTTAATACCAGACCAAATCATTAACACTTAGTGAATACATGAACTCCTCAAACTACGGTCATCACCGGAAGTGGTCCCGATTATTGTCACTTCGGGATTACCGGATTATAACACATAGTAGGTGACTATTGACTTGCAAAATAGGATAAAGAACTCACATATATTCAGGAAAACATAATAGGTTCAGATCTGAAATCATGGCACTCAGGCCCTAGTGACAAGCATTAAGCATAGCAAAGTCATAGCAACATCAATCTCAGAACATAATGGATACTAGGGATCAAACCCTAACAAAATTAACTCGATTACATGATAAATCTCATCCAGCCCATCACTGTCCAGCAAGCCTACGATGGAATTACTCACGCACGCCGGTGAGCATCATGAAATTGGTGATGGAGGAAGGTTGATGATGACGACGGCGACAGATTCCCTTCTCCGGAGCCCCGAATGGACTCCAGATCAGCCCTCCCAAGAGAGATTAGGGCTTGGCTGTGACGCCCCGAGACCGTTGCGCCAGGTGTCTTCCAGTTATTCGCTGTTGTTGCCTAGTCATTTGCTTGCGTGTTGCATTTCATCATGTCATCATGTGCATTGCATCATCATGTTTTCAAAACTTGCATCCGTCCGGGTTCTCCCCGTTCCTTCCGTTGTCCGTTCTGAGCCCAACCACACTTGCACGCGCCCGCGGCACGTCCGAAATATTATTTTATAAGTGGCCGGAAAATGTTCTCGGAATGGGATGAGAGTTGGCGTGCGGTCTTGTTATAGTGTAGGTAGACCGCCTGCCAAGTGTCATCGCAGTCGGAGTTCGTTTGACGCCCCAACGATTAACAATAGCGGCAGTATAGCCGGTCATACGTCGGACGTTTCTGGTATCCGGAAACATGTGCCAGGATTCCCCTCTCTTTCCTCCCTAGACCGTCTACACAGTCCACTACATACCGCCAGGCCCCGGAACCCTCTCTGCTCAGTGCATCGAACCCCTCGCGCGCGTCCGACAGTTATCCCGAACCCGACCTGGGGAGTTGTCACCCTTGGACTTAGAACATCCCCAAACATCTACAAAACATCTCCGTTTTGTTAATTGGGCTTCATAACCTATATTTTCTCAACCGCCCGATCGCTATCGGAGGATCCAAATCATCCCCCTTTTGTATATATATAAACTCTAGTCCAACCCTAAAAACTAGGGATCTTGTCCCATCCTCCGCCGCCGCCAGCCCACTGTCTCCTCCTCCTTGGGATCCCCTCCCGATCCAAAAAACCTCCATCGCCACTGCTCCTCCTTAGTTTTCCACGCCCAACCAACCGCCGCCACCCTCTCCTTTGTTTTTCCTCACCAGCAACAGCATGAGACAGCGCTTCCCCTCGTCTATCTCCACGCCCGTGGCCGAGCAAGAGCGCTCGGCCTCATCTCGTCGCCCTGGGCCAGTGCTCCAAGGCCGGCCTTGTGCAGCTCCTCATCGCCTCTCTTCTTCCCCGCTGCTCTCTCTCCCTCTCTCTGTAACATCTCTGGTGCCTCACTTCTCTCTCTCTCTCACAGGACCTCCCCATCACCGGATTCGTACTGCTGCAGCCGTTCCCCGATGCTCTGCTGCCGCGATGGAACGATGGCCGCCGGACCTCCTCCTGTTGGCTTCTACTAGCGTGCCCTTCCTCCTCCTCGTCATTCATCACCTGGCTGCCAGAGTTGCAAAGACCGCCAAGCCCCCCCCATGGTCGCCAGGCCCTTCCCCGAGGTCGATCCGCCAAGTCCACCGGCGGGAATAGCCTTCACCGCTTGGATCCGTCGATGCCTCGACCTGCCGCCTTAGATTCCGGCGACCCTGGTTTGCCGTTGCCGCGCCGAGACCCGCTGCCGCCTCGCCGTTGTCCTTCAGCGCCGCTGTTCTGTCTCTGTCGAGCAGAGGACGAGCATCGCTGGGCTGCCTCCATCGCACGCGCGTGGGCCCTTCTCCTCCTCTGCTGTGCCGACCTGGGCCATGGCCCGTGGGTGAGCAGGCCCTCCCTCCAGCCTCCTGTGCATCTGGCCCAGCAGTTTTGGCCCATGTCATGTTTTTTCCTCTAGACGATTTTGTCTATTATCCAGAGTTTTGCCAATTTTACAGTATAGCCCCTAAACATCATGCATTTTATAACTCTCCAACCGTGCATCGAATTAAAACAAACTTAATATGAAACTTGCTTAGAATTTCATCTAGTTTAATAATATGCAACTTTAATCTATGTTTAAAATGTTTAAAATGCTGTTTGTTTAAATTTGCTTAAATAACTTGCTAAAACGGTTTAATTCATAACTAAATAACTGTAGCTCGGTTTTAAATAATCTTTATATGTAAATGGGGTGGAAAAATGCCTAGTTTAACATGGTGGCATTACTTTTCATGTTTAATAACTCTGAAATGGTGTTTAAGGCAGAACAGTACCAAATTCAAATATTGCACATGGGGATTTTTCGGATTTGTTGTTTGCTATATCCGACCTCATTTAAACTTGCCCAGATAGGTAGTTTTCTTTGCTTCACCCTCTTGCCATGTTAATCAACATATAACATTGTTGGGTACATAAACGAGATCGAACTAAATAACTTGAATGTGGTGTTTTCCATCAATATGCAACTCGTTGCATATTGAGCTCCACTTAATTTGTAGGATTGTTTGTGCACTTTGCCATGCCATGCTTCATTAAACCGGACATGCATCATACTTGGTTGTGCATCATGCCATGCTTATGTGAGGGTTGTTTACTGTCGGTGTCAAAACCGGCGGATCTCGGGTAGGGGGTCCCAAACTGTGCGTCTAGGCCGGATGGTAACAAGAGGCAAGGGACATGAAGTTTTACCCAGGTTCGGGCCCTCTCGATGGAGGTAAAACCCTACGTCCTGCTTGATTAATATTGATGATATGGGTAGTACAAGAGTAGATCTACCACGAGATCAGAGAGGCTAAACCCTAGAAGCTAGCCTATGGTATGATTGTTGATGTGTATGTTGTCTTACGGACTAAAACCCTTCGGCTTATATAGACACCGGAGAGGGTTAGGGTTACATAGTCGGTTACAATGGTAAGAGATCTGAACATCCGTATCGCTAAGCTTGCCTTCCACACCAAGGAAAGTCCCTCCCAGATACGGGACAGAGTCTTCAATCTTGTATCTTCATAGTCCAGGAGTCCGGCTGAAGGTATAGTTTGGCTATCCGAACACCCCCTAATCTAGGACTGCCTCAGTAGCCCCTGAACCAGGCTTCAATGACGACGAGTCCGGCGCGCAAATTGTCTTCGGCATTGCAAGGCGGGTTCCTCCTCCAAGTACTTCATAGAAGATTTTGAACACAAAGATAGTGTCCGGCTCTGCAAAATAAGTTTCCACATATTGCCATAGAGAGAATAATATTTACAGAAATCTAATCTGCTGACGTACTCCGTAGTGTGACATCACACCACGGCCAAGCTTTTATTCGAACCGTTTTACTGTCCCATCTTAGCGCGTTATGCGAGGCGGTTTCCTTGGCACGTCTTGTTAAAGCAGAGATCGTGTCCCCTTATTTCGGGATTCTCATCAATACAGGCGTGGGTAACCCAACCGCTTCTAGGACTCCTAGATCATAGGCAAGTCCAAACGGACACGAGGAGGACGCTCGATATCCACCCTCTTTATAAAGGGACGAGGCCTTTTATTTTTCCCTCCCGTGCTCAATCGAATCCTTCCCCCATCTCAAGCTCAAACGCCCAAAGTTCAGGTCAGGTGCTCCGAACCTTCAGTCATGTCCGGATCTAGCCTTCAAGGCCGATGGGTGCCTTCTTCCGTCATGGAAGAAGACGTCAAAAGTTGAGGGAGGCCAGATATCTTAACGCCGAGATTCTGCATCGGCTGCCTCCCTGGGGACAGGCCGTCCCCTCCCTCGAACCCAACGAGAGCGTCGTGTTCATCTCCCACTTCCTCCGAGGTCTAGGCCTTGCACTGGATCCTTTTGTCAAGGGCTTGATGTTTTACTATGTGCTAGATTTCCATGATCTAGCACCGGACTCCTTTCTTCATATCACGACATTTATTGTCGTGTGCGAGGCCTTCCTCCGGGTTACCCCTCACTTTGGCCTATGGCTCAAGACCTTTGAAGTAAAACCGAAGATGATCGAGGGGCAACATGCGGAGTGTGGACTTGCCTCAATACGCAAGATGACGGGAGCTGCATGGCCCAAAGGTTCCATTCCAGAGGTGTCTGAATTGTGGCAACAGGAGTGGTTCTACATCACGGCTCCTAGAAGTGCCAAGTGGGTAGCCGCCCCTGTCTTCCGCCCGGGCCCTCCACCACAACTGATGTCATGGATTAGCAGAGGATTGAGCTGGGGTCCGGCCAAGAACGTGCCTATACTGCAGAGCCGCATTCAAGATCTCTTTAATGGAGATTTCAGTTTGGTTGCGGCAGCACAAGTTATGCTGGTTTGCCAAGTCCAGCCTTGCAAACATCGGCCTCTTCGCTTGTGGGAGTTTAATCCCGAGGGACCGCGCGCCATTCAAAATTTCCTCGGCCTGACGCACGAGGAGATGTACAAGTCGTTCTTTGGACCTCAGGTGGAGTGTCCGGAAATCACCGAGGACGCGGGCCTGAGTAGCAACCGCGCCGCCGAACAGGTAAGGCATCTTCCGACCAAACATACTATCTCTCCTTTGTTACGAAGTTATTTTTGAGAGTTTGCTTTTTACACAGGACTGGCTAACAAAGGCGAGGTTGATTCGGTGTTCGGCCCCCCTCCCTGAGGGTTTGGAAAATCCAGTATTGGAGAAGATGCTCCAGACCGCACCTTGCCCGGAGCCTTTAAAGGAAAATACTATGGATGGCAATGCAGGTGGATGCGGGCCCTCAACGCTGCCCATTCTAGCCGAGGGAGCGAGCGTCTCCATGAAGGAAGACGACCAGAAGAGGAAAAGAACTGCGCCCGGGGATTCGGAAGCCGAAACTTCCAAACGAGGGAAGAAGTCTCCCATAGAGGGTCCTACCTCGGAGGGCACCGTTGCCGCACAAAGTCCACGAGGGGATCAATTCTCCCACGAGTCGTAAGTGACCCAAAATACCTTAATAGTACAGACATGTCGTATTTTCTTCTGAGAAGATAACCGCTACATGTATCTTTGCAGTTCGGGCCTTAGCCCCTCTCAAATGAGCTCGTCTTCGGGGGATCTTCTTCCAGAGATGATGGAGAGCGAAACGCCCCCTCCGGACTCCTCCGCTCCAGAAGCGGGCGACCCTGAAGTGTCGTCACGGAGGGCCTCTCCGACTCCGGCGAGGCCAGAAGATAATCCTGTCGACCCCCGAAGTTCCCAGTGTCCGGCTCCCGAAGAGAGCAGACAAACGAGTCCGGCACCGTCTAGTGTGCGGTCGGATGTTCTGAGGGAGTTGGTGGGGCGAGCGGCCATCTCAGATGAACACCGTGTGCTGATGGATACGGTGATGGAGAGAATCTCGTGCACCGAAAGCGGATTGCATAAAGCTTTTATGAGTCTACTGACAGGGTTTGAGGTAATAATGTATGATAGTCCTGCACATACTAGGTGTGCCCTGTGTAGATAGTAGCCCCTGAGACTCTGGTTGTCGTCGGAAATGACGACGAACAGAGGATCATATTCCCAGGTAATAACCATACTTCCTCGATGTGCAGGTGATGGAAGCTCCGGTGGCTAGCCGGACTAGCGACTTTGCCCATTTAGAATGGCAGTTGGATGCGGCAGACGCCGACATCGAGCTTGTTAACAAAAGGCTTGACGAGGCACAGGGTAAGTGTCATTATCTGGTGAACGTCACATAGGAAGAGTAGCATGATGCCAGTATCTTTAATATGTTGTGACTGCAGATGGGGCTGCCAATGTTGGAGCCTTGCGGGCAGAACTTGCCCGAGCCAAGGAACAAGCGAGGTTGGGTAATGCTGCTGCTTTAAAGGCGGCCGAAGAGTTGCAAGCTGAGAAGGCCGCACATGAAGAGAGCCGAGACAAGATGGCCAAGATGGCCATAGAATTAAAAGCCGCCGCCGACCGTTGCCGGGTTCTTGAAAAGGAAAACCAGGCGAAGGCATTGGACCTTGAGAAGGCTGCTGCGACGAGAAAGGACCTCCGCTCTGCTATGAGGGCAAAGAAGGAGGAGCTGCGGGAAGCCAAGGATATTGTAGCTGGGAAATCCTTTATGTTGCGGAGGAAGTTCGGAGATCCACGGTATGCCCCCCTAGATCGGCTGTGGAGCTCGAAGGATGTGTATATGGATTTGGCGGCGAGCGCTGCCGATGCGGCCAAGTACTTCCAGGGTCAGACGGACCGTGGAGTAGACCAGCTGTTTTGGAGACAATTCCATACTCTCGAGCGTCCACTTTCATTGACTGACCAATTAGCCGAATGGGCCGAACTAAATAGGTTGTCTGGACTCTCCATGAGGTCTGTTGTGGATCAGTTATGGCTGGAAGGGTCAAAACCGAACAGCTATTTCAGCTTGGTGCAGCAGTTACTCGATGTGATGCCGCACATTTATGCGATGAAGAGGTCGGCGTGCATAGAGGGCGCACGGATGGCCTTTGCCCGTGTCAAGGCATACTGGGCGGAGATGGATGCTACCAATGTTGCAGCGCTGGATTCGGCCATAGGTCGAAAGGCTGCTGAGCACTATTTTGAAGAAGTTCTTGAGGGTGCCCGTTTGGTAGAGACCCAGTGCTCAAAAAATATTATGTTTGAGTGATATGTAATCTCATTGTAAGCGAAATGCTTTTATAGAGTTTTATAAGGCTATTTTTATACTTTTGCCTGAAAGTAATATGATGCCTCCTGGGCGGCCGTTTTTGTATACGTGTGTATAACCTGAAAGATTGCAGTCGTCGGCTTCAACCCCCACGCATATAATGTGGAGGTGCTACAAAAACACGCGTTCACACTTAACCCAACGTCTTGGTCCTATTAAGGAGGTGATAGCGGAGCGAGCAAGGCAACTGGACTATAATGCTTTAACACTTTCACTTAGCCATAGGAGTTTGACAGTGGGGCTACTAGATAGCCCCTGGTGGCTCCGCACTCTCCCGATCTCGGAGTGGTTGACCAGTCTCACGCTATATCATGACAATCAGTTTTCGGCTTTCTCTACTGAGGTGCTCGTCCGGATGAACCAAGGCACAATCGCAGTAGTTCTCCTGGTGCTACCTTAGCCGGTAAAGTGGAACGTAAGGCACCAAAACATAGGAGCCGGGCAAACCCAACATTTGACCAAAGACAATGCACTACTAGGAAAAGGGCTATAGATAGGATTGACACTAATGGCGCACCAGGGAAGTAGTGCGCCACTACTATATACTAATGGCGCACCAGTTGGTGATGCGCCATTAGTGTGGAAGACACTAATGGCGCACCAGAGAACTGGTGCGCCACTAGTGATATTTTTTTTTCATTTTTACATACATACTAATGGCGCATCCTACCTCTGGTGCACCATTACTAGTACTAACTAGTAATGGCGCACCAGACATGGAGTGCACCAGTACTGAATTTTTTTTATTCTTTTTTTTGCAAAACTACTAATGGCGCACCGCCTCACAGTGCGCCATTATTAGTTTAAACTACTAATGGCGCACCCTGTAAAAGTGCGCCATTAGTATTTTTTTTTATTTTCTGCAAAACTACTAATGGCGCACCATCTGCAGGTGCGCCATTAGTAACCAGGGTTACTAATGGCGCATTTGCAGGTGGTGCGCCATTAGTAACCTGGGACCCCAACAAGATATTTTGGACAGCCCCACACCTACCCACTCACTTTCCCCACTTCATTCCCTCCACCTCCTTCTCCAAGCTTTCGGCTGCCTCCTCCTCCTCACCT
Source organism: Triticum urartu (assembly GCF_003073215.2). Lineage (NCBI taxonomy): Eukaryota > Viridiplantae > Streptophyta > Magnoliopsida > Poales > Poaceae > Triticum > Triticum urartu. The sequence continues at coordinate 115,212,468 of NC_053028.1, forward strand.
CATTTCCACCATAGATTCATCAAAATTAAGTGGTGAAATTACCTTTTTTTTGATAGGTAAGTAAGGGGAAAGCTATCTTCATGATGTAGATCTACTTTTTTTCTCCCTAGCTCGCTCCAACAACGTGCACATGCACTTTTTGTGGCCTAGCTAGATCTATGTATGTTTGTGGTGTTGCATGTGTTTGTGGTGTTGCATATATGTTTGTGTTTGTAGGTACCGGTATTTGAAATGCGATAGTTGCCAATATTTTGCCGGAATGTTGATTCATTTCCGTTTCGGCGAGAATTTTGGCACTATGCATTCTTTTTGGTCCTATTTTTAGGAAAGGTCATGCCAAATTTTTTCTTGGTTCTAAAATATCGTTTTGCTCTACCCCGCAGGCGACCATGGTCCGCAAGATGACCAAAGGCATCGTGAATAGGTTTTTGAGCTCCGCGAATGCCGAGATGCTTCAAAAGAACGAGACGGAGATAAGATGTCCGTGTCGAAGATGCAAGCTGAAGAGCCTTATTGCGGACCCGGATTTCGGGCAGGTGCGGGACCACCTGCTCTTGCGTGGTTTCATGGATGGCTATCGGTGGCAAGGTGATGAAGATGACTATGAAGTCGTCCATGGGGGCCGGGCAAGAAATGAGGAAGGGCAACAAGACAAGTACCACCGCGGCGAGGGCGGGCGAGAAGACGAAGAATCTCCAGGACATGATCACGACGGTGATGCTGTACACAGTCATCATGTAGAAGATGTCGTACATGATGATGAGGAAGATCAAGACGAAGGGCATGATCATGAAGATGAAGATGCCGGAGCAGACGACGATGGAGGATGGGTGCAGGACCCTCATATTCAAGAGCTGCTTCTCAAGCAGACGGATAACGCAAGAGCTGCCGCCCGAGAGAAAGCCAAGCTGGATCAACTGGAGATAGACGCGGTTACTCCATTGTATGAAGGATGCAGGCCTGAGGATACCCGCCTGAAAGTAACGCTCATGGCTCTGGAGATGAAGGTAAAACACAAAATGACCAACGCATGCTTCGACGAGAATATGTCATTCTGGCACGAATGTCTTCCCAAGGGGAACAAGTGCCCGACCAGTTTCGAGGAGGCGAAGAAAATCGTGTGTCCTCTGGATTTACCGCACGTGAAATACCATGTGTGCATGAACAATTGCATCATTTATCGGGACGAGCACGCGGAGTCTACCGTATGTCCGGTGTGCGGCGTCACTCGATACAAGAAGAGGAAGAAAGCTCCTCGAAAATTGGTGTGGTACTTTCCGATCACTCCTCGTCTGCAGCGGTATTTCGCGGACCCTAAGGTAGCAAAGCTCCTGTGTTGGCACGCGGATAGGGAGGAGAAGAAGCGGGAAGATGACGGAAATGATCCGGAGATAAATAAAAAAGACAAGATGCTGAGTCACCCTAAGGATGCGAGCCAGTGGCAAGCGTTGAACTTCGAATACCCAGAATTTGGGAAGGGTCCAAGGAACATCATGCTGGGCGCGAGCACCGATGGAGTCAATCCGTTTGGCAGCCAGAGAAGCACACATAGCACGTGGCCTGTGTTTGTGTGGATGTACAACCTTCCCCCCTGGCTATGCATGAAGAGGAAGTACATTCACATGAGTATGCTAATTGAAGGGCCGAAACAACCAGGGAACGACATCAATCTGTATCTGGGGCTGCTGAAAGAGGAGCTAGACATGCTGTGGAAAACGCCAGCCAATACGTGGGATGCCGCAGAGAAAGAATATTTCCCTATGAGAGCCGCACTGCTCACGACGGTGCACGACTATCTCGGTTACGGATATCTCGCGGGGCAGGTAGTCCACGGATTTTCTAGATGCGTAAGGTGCATGGATGACACAACGTATCGGCGGCTAGATAGAGATCCCGGATCTTCGAAAACCGTGTTCATGGGACATCGAAGGTGGCTTCGCGACGATGACCCGTGGAGGAAACGCAAGGATCTGTTCGATGGTGAAACAGAACCCCGAAAACGCCCGCGTACAAGGAGCGGCGAGGAAATAGACGAGCTGTTGAAAAATTGGAAAGATTGCCCACTGTCGAGAAAGAAGAAAAAGGCGCCAGAGCCGGGAAAGAAGCGAAAGGCGCCAGAGCCACTGCTGAAGGTATGGAAAACGAGGTTTGTTTTCTGGGACTTGCCGTACTGGAAGATCCACCGTGTGCCTCACAGCCTTGATGCCATGCATATCACGAAGAACGTGTGCGAGAGTCTGCTTGGTACCCTGCTCAACATGCCAGAGAGGACCAAAGCTGGGCTGAAAGCAAGGGAAGACTTGAAATCAATGGGCATCAGGCAGGAGCTTCACGCTAATGATGATGATGATGAGGCGAAGCAGGACACAGAAACTCGTCGCAAAGGCAAAAAGGCCAAGAAGACCGGAAGTGACTACCATCCCGTGTGCTTCACTCTAGTCAGGAGGACATCGAGTAGTTTTTCACCTGCCTCATAGGAGTAAAACTTCCTTACGGTTACGCGGGGAAGATAAGCAGATACCTAGACCCAGCGAAGCAGAAGTTCAGTGGGATGAAGTCTCACGACTGTCACGTGCTGATGACGCAGATACTTCCAGTTGCAATCCGTGGGATCATGGACGCGCACGTCCGTGAAACGCTATTTGGCCTATGCAACTTTTTCGACGTCATCTCTCGGAAGTCGATTGGCGTGAGGCAACTCAGAAGGCTACAGGAAGAGATCGTGGTGATACTATGCGAGCTTGAGATGCACTTCCCGCCAGCATTCTTCGACGTTATGGTGCATCTGCTGGTCCATATCGTGGAGGATATCATCCAACTTGGGCCGACATTCCTGCACAGCATGATGTCGTTCGAAAGGATGAATGGTGTCATCAAAGGATACGTTCGCAGCATGTCACGTCCAGAGGGAAGTATAGCCAGGGGCTTTCTGACCGAAGAGTGCATCTCCTACTGCACAAATTATCTAGGCATCGAGAACCCCGTTGGTCTGCCCGTCAACAGGCACCTCGGCAGGCTCGCTGGATGGGATCACCGTGAGGGTCGCCACGAAATGCATGTCGACTTCGAGGGTCGACTCGCCGACTTTGAAAGAGCAAACCTAGTCATGCTACAACACATAGACGTGGTCGATCCTTGGGTGGTAGAGCACAAAACCTTTATTGAGAAGACGTACAATGACCGAGGCCAACAGAGGACGGACGGAGATATAATCAAAGAGCACAACTCATGTTTCACGCGATGGTTCAAGCAGAAGCTTCTTTCGTACCCTTTACATGAGGATTCTTCCGCGGAAGAACAACTCATATTCGCCTTGTCACAGGGCGCCGAGCACAACCTGATGACCTATGAGGCATACGATATCAACGGCTACACATTCTACACCGAGGACAAGGACATGAAGAGCGATGGTTATCAGAACTCCGGGGTAACGATGGAATCCTACACCGGTAACGACAAGGACAGATACTATGGAAGGATCGAGGAGATCTGGGAGCTGAGCTACATTGGAGAGAAGGTCCCGATGTTCCGTGTCAGATGGGCCAAGAGCGTCCTAAAAGAAGACCGGTATTTCACCACCATGGTTATACCCGAAGCCAAATCCAAGACCGCGGGCGCAAACGTCACCGTGAAAAATGAGCCATGGGTACTGGCTTCCCAAGTGGACCAATGCTTCTTCATTACCGACCCGTCAAAGCCCAGTCGTGTTGTCGTGAGGAGAGGCAAAAGGAAGATCATCGGAATGGATGGAGTAGCCAATGAGCAAGACTTCGACAAGTACGACGACCCGAAGATCGAACATGACGACGACGATGAAGTAGCAGCACACACCACAAGAAGAAGCAGGACCACCCTACCTAAAGGACGTCCGTTCCACAGAAGAACTCCATTTGCGAAAAAGAAGGGCAAGAAGATTGTGAACAGATAGCTAGCTAAGATCGATTGTATTTAAATCGTAGTCTTCATTTCTCGATTGTATTTCATGGGCACTTTTTGATATCATGAATATTTTTAAATTCCACGGGCACTTTTTGAATTCATGAGGACACTCGATCTCGATCCCCCTCCACCGCCGCCGACGAGCACCCGGCCCCCCGCACCCTCCCCCGCTCCACCGCCGCCAACGGGCACCCCCCGCACCCTCCCCCGCTCCACCGCCGCCGCCGATGATATTTTCAAGTAACAAATTTGAATATATTTTTAAAAAAATTATTACTATTTTTATAAAAAAAATATTACTGTTATGATTTAAACAAGTTCGAACATATTTAAACACAAATAAATATCAAACAGCATTTAAAATGCAAAAAAAATATTGCGGAGCCTGGGAATCAAACCCAGGACCTCCTAGTGTGTGTGCTGCGTGCTGACCAGTCGGGCTAGTGGGCGGGTTCTGATGTGGATTGGGTTAGGTGCAATATAACCTGTGCTCGAACTGTAATAAAAAAAATTCTAATGGCGCACCGCTGCGGGGTGCGCCATTGCTATCTAAAAAAAGATTTCTAATGGCGCACCGCTGTGGGGTGCGCCATTGCTATCTAAAAAAAGATTTCTAATGGCGCACCGCTGCGGGGTGCGCCATTGCTATCTAAAAAAAGATTTCTAATGGCGCACCGAGGTCTGGTGCGCCATTAGTAAGCTTCCCCCTAGCTATCTCCCTCTTCCTCGCCACCAGATCCCCATCGATCGATCGACCCACCCCCAACCCAACCCCAGAAGCGAGCGAGCGACCGCCTAGGGTTTCGACCGCCGTCGTCTGCCGCGCCTCATCCTCCCGTCCGTCGCCTTCGCTGCTCCGTCGCCCCGTCGCCCTCGCCGCTCCGCCCCAACCAAGGTGCTCCCTCCACCCGCCGCCTGCCCCTGTCGTCCTTCGCCACTGGCCCCCTGCTCTCATTCGACCGCGGCGAGCGAGGAACCGGACGAGCTCGGACCCCGACCCCGACCCCAACCCCTCCAGCGACCAGGTACCTCTCCTCCTTCCTCCTTCCTCCCTCTCTCCACCATTCCCCATTCCCTCCCTCCCCTCGACCGTGGCAGTCTATGGTTGCAAGATTGGGGAGGGCCTCCTCCTTCCTCCTTTTCCACTGCTGGTGGCAACATCCTCAACCCCCCGTCTTTTTTTCATTTTTGTTAGTTTGATTATCTGTAAATTGATGTGCCATGACCCAGTAGAGGCACATCCGAATTTTGTGTTTAGTTTTCTCACCCCAAATTGCATCCCATGACCCAGTAGACTAGTACAGATGACATGCCATGACCTAGTGCACTAGTAGAAATGTCATGGAAAATTTCACCACCATTCTGTACCATGGTATTTTTGTGATATGTAGTTTTTGATCTGGTTCAGAACTGGTAGGGGTATTCTAGGGCAATTTCTAATATGCAGTGAATGGCAAATTTAGATTCGTTCCACCACAATTTTTCCATTTTGTTTTTAGGGAGAACCAAATTTTGCCGCGGCAAATTCATACGTTCTTCCATCACTACATATGAGTTCTTTCTTGCCATGTCGTAGTTGCCATCAAGTTTTACATTTCTGTCATAGTTTTGACGTGTCAATCGCATTATTTCTTCGAGCTGATGCATTGATTATGCCTTTGAGGCAGTTAGCTAACCTCTCACCTATGTTCATGCAGGGATATTATTCTTGGAAAAGCCACTGTTGGTGACGGAATAGAAAGATAAGCAGGTACCTATCTTCAGTCCCAATCTAACAGGGTAGTCCATGGATTCAAACTAGCTAAAGGAGATTCAAACTGCCGAACCTTTAGGTTAACAACTCAACACAAACCAATCCCTGAAAGCAAAAACTCAACACAAACCAAGTGCATTATTTTTGTGACTGTTTTCATGTTTGCAGAACCAATATTTTTGTGCCAACAATCAGTTTACTCCCTCATGCCAACAACCACTCATTTTTCAGTTAACTCCTTACAGTTCAGATCATATTTTGATTGTCAACAATAGTGGAATTTTAAGGCTTTTTTAGAGGCAATACTAGTGGATATTAGGCCTTTTTATAGGCAATAATAGTGGAATTTTAGGCTTTTTTGGAGGAGTGTGTTTCATGCTGGCCTACAGTGATGAATTAGTCAGAATTGTGTATGATTGTGCCTAAAGTAGATAATCTAAAGATACAGACAAAATAATTAGGGGAGCATGTGTGAATCTAAAGTATATTGTCAACTTCCAACATTTGCTCTGTTGTCCATGTGGTTGAAACAATGAAGTTGAGTGTGTCATTCTTGAGCTGAAATAGAATTTGACAGCCTGTACAGTGAATATATGCAGTGAACAAAAATTGACAGGTTTTCTTGACTGAATTCAGTCCTGTACAGTGAATATATGCAGTCAATATACAATCATTGTAATTTTGGGGAGTAATTTTTGGTGTCAAATCACTCAAGCAGTAACTAAATTTTCAAACTGAACTTGACACAATACTATTCAGTTAATTTTCTTGGACAGTAGTATGTATGCTCATCACTTTATGTATGGTGTTAAGTGGTCTTTTGTATATGTGCTGATGCTTTGTTAATATAAAGCTATAGGTGATGTTGTACTTGTGATGATGCTACTTGTGATCTTCTGAAATAACCCATTGGCGACTTCATTACGTGGGGATAATGATATTGCAGGTATCCCGAGAGGCCCTTGAGTTTGCCGGAATGTCGATTAACTTCCGTTGCGGCAAATTCGGGTACTCCATATGTCCTATTTTCAGCAAAGGTCATGCTGAAATTTTCCGCGAATTTTAGCATGACTTTGCTAAAAATAGGACATATGGGGTACTTGCGACTAATGCATGGGCCGGGGTATCTTAGTACTTAGTTAAGTAGGATCAACTGCCCTGCCATTCTTGCTGCATAGATGGCAATAGAGCCAAGTGATTAGTGCCAAGTGATTAGGCCCAACCTAGGGTGCCTCGGCATCGATAAACCCTAAATGATGAAAACTTAACTTAGCATTTAGGGTGTGCCTCGGCGTCGACAAACCCTAAATGATGAAACCTTGGCTTCTATAGGGTGCCTCGGTGTCGATGAGAACCTAAATGATGTACGCTTAGGCTTTTAGGGTGCCTCGGCGTCGACAAACCCTAAATGATAAAAGCTTAGCTTTTAGGATGCCTCGGTGTCGACAAACCCTAAATGATGAGACCATGATCTTGTTCCTTGACAATAACCAACTTTTTGACCAAACTTTTTTCCTATTTAGAGAGAAACATGGCCCACAACGATGAGGCCGGCGGTTCGGGCGGCAAGCAATTCTGGGAGCTGTCCCAGGAGTTGGAGGAAGAACCTCACCGCTATGAGGACGCCGCGGAAGACACCGATCCTGACTACACAACCCCTAGTGGCATCGGGGATGACACCACTGATGATGGCGCCGCGGATGCCACCACTGATGATGGCGGCGCACGCACAGATGGCAGCCAACCGAAGAGGCAACGGAAGGACCGGCGCCCGAACGTGCTCGGCACCGTCAGGGAGGAATTTACTGAAGTGAACTCCGACAGGCATCCGACGGCGCCCAAACACGTAGTCAAGGGGTACTCGATTCAGCTCGGGTGCATTCTCCGGAGCACCGCCTCGATCAACACCGAGAACCTAAGGCATAAGGATCGAGGGAATTTGCGCAGCCTCCTCTTCACGAAGCTGCACGAACGATACAAGTTCCCCGCTGAGTTCGCAAACACACGCCTCTCTGGTAATAATGTGAATGGTGCCGCCCTCACGACGATGAGCACGGCCCTGTCTACTTGGAAAAGCACGGTGAAGGCAATGATTGACAAAGGTGATAGTTATGAGAAGATCAAGGCGAAATATCCTTTGATGAGCGAAGATGACTACAAGGAGTTCAAGATCAAGTGCGAGAGCCCCGCAACCTCCGAATCAAGTCAATGGGGGAAAGAAATGAGGCAGTTGAACATAGGGGTCCACCAACTCGGTCCCGGCGGTTACAGAGTGGCGGAGCCTGTATGGGACAAGGAGGACCCGGAGCGTGCCGAGCAAGGCCTACCGCCCCGCTTCGAGAAATACAGTGACAAGCAGACTAGGAACTTTCTCAGGGCCCGGTACAAGGAGGACCCGGTAACAAAGGAGCTTACCACGGATCTGAAGACCAAGGAGCTTGAGCTTGTTCTGGTAAGGAATACACCCCCGCGTAATTAGCTCCATATGGTTGCATTCTAATTAATCCCCAATATTTCTAAATGGTTCACGATCCTTCCGCAGGACAAAGAAAGCAGTAGCGCGAGGTCGTCTCAGAGCTCCCCTTTCGACACCCCTTTGAATAGGGCATTGAACGTAATGAAAAACAGGGATAAGCTCAATAAGCTGACGTCAGCTGGTCGTGTGGCCGGCAAAGGCTTGTCCACAAAATGGTCGTCATACTATGGCGCTGGTGGGCGAAAGGAGAAAAAGACCAGCTCGGAAAGCCAGTCGCGCGAGGTTGAAGCACTCAAGGCGCAAGTGGCGCGGATTCCGGAGATGGTCCAAGAGCAAGTGCAACAACAACTGGGATCGACGCTTACCGGCATTATGCCTACCTTGATTCATGGGATAATGACGTGGATTGCGGGTGGCCAACAGGGGCCGCCCCCGATTCCCAGCTTCACGGCCAGCAACTCACACAACGCACAGGCGGCGCCATTGGTGTCTCCGGCGGCGGCGGTATTGGCGTCTACGGCGGCGGCGCCATTGGTATCTCCGGCGGCGGCGGTATTGGTGTCTCTGACGCCGGCATTGGAGCTTAATGCACCCGGGTGTACGCCGGCCGGCACCTCGCTAGCAAGCGGCCCCTCCGTCAGTTGCACGCCCGCCGTTGGCTGTCGGTGTACTAGAGTAGGGGTACCCTAGTATCCCGAACTTGTGCACGGGCAGTCGCAGCATCCCGCGGCAAGGCTTGCCGGGTGACCGCCAAGGTCCTCCGTGGTTCCTTTGGAGCCATTCAAGGACAAAGTATCCAAGCCAAGGAGACAAGACCCCAGCAAGAGGAGCTTGCCGGGAAGGCCAACCAAGGCATCTCAAGGAACTTGCCGCGACGCGCCACGCGTCCCGGCAAGGCCCGGTGAGCGACAAGCTCCCGAACGCGACAAGACAACGACCGCGGCAAGGCGCTTGCCGCGGCAAGCCACCACACTGTGCCTGCGCTCCAGCACATCCACCAACGTGTTGCTCTGGGACCCTTCCAGGCGTACGTGGCGGGAGGCTGTGCAGCCAGCGGTGCGCGGTGGCAAGCGGCGCTGACAAGATTGCCATCATGGCGAGCGGTGGCGTCCCTGACGGTCCCTTTTGCACTATTTAGGCGATGCAGACGGGCATTTAATGCCCTGTTCCCCTGCCGTCAGGGTTAGGTATGATACACTGTAGCAGGTAGCTGTACCAACCGCAACACCTTTCCATTTTTACCCTTGTCTACGTTGCCACCTGTCGGTGACCCCTTGAGCATATAAAAGGAGGCCCATGCGCAACGTAGAGGAAGGGGGGGAGGAAGAGAACACTCATGCTCATTCTCGTTAGCTGCTGGGGTGTACTGTAGCACTCCGCGCTCCCGAGCAAGAACTCAATACAAACCACAAAGCAGGAGTAGGGTTTTACCCATCCATGCGGCCCGAACCTGGGTAAACTGCTCGTGTGCTTCGCCTCGATCCGCTCTTCTTGCGACCCTCGCCCCCGCCGAGCCGAAAGGGACTCGGTCCGCCGGTCCCATAGGTGCTCGTGGATTAGTCCCCCGACATTGGCGGTGCCTCGACATTAGCCGAGCTCGACGGCATCACGGTAACTAAGCCTCTCGGTCGAGGACTTCATCTCCTTGCCTTTGACTGGGCATCCCTGACGCCCTACATGTTTTCGCAGGGCGCCGCCAACGTTCCTTGCACTCTCCTGCACTTCGTGGGCGGCGAGTTGGTCGATGTCGCCAAGGGCAGAATCGTTCAACCGGGCAACCCCGTGTTCCACGGTAATCCGATGCCACCCACAATGTATAGGGTTGAAGTGGTTCGGGTGCTGCCAGGCTGCGACGAGCTGTTACCTCCGATTCGACCCGCTGGGGCCGACAAAGAAGATGAGATGACCCTCAGCGCCCGCGTAAGCTGGCCCCTGCTTTGGCCAAAGAGCCAGATTCGTTTGGGGGAGGGGGACACCACCCCACAGACAAGACCGCTAGTCGTGCCGGCGCCAAGCCATGGCAAGAACGCCGCAATGCTATCGGACATGCCGGACATCCCTACGGCACAGGATCCGGACATGCATATGGCACAGGATCCGGACGATGACGACAACGATGATGGTACATTTACCAACGTCGATAAGTACTTTGCCGAACATGGGTACGGTGACGAGTTCTGCGGGCCTCCTTCTCAAGAACCCAAACAAGACGATCGCGATCTAGCTGGTACGACGGAGAAACCCAATTGCAACAGGCGTCGTCTGGCGTTCAGTTCTTAGGAGACGCCTCCAGCTGCCACCTTCACCAAGCCTCAGATAGCAGAGGTGCCAAATATTATCAGCCCCAACACGCTCAAGAAGGCGGTCTGTGAGCAGAACTCGGTCCCATTATAGCAGATCAAGAAGAAGGGCCGGAAACGGCCGACTAAAAAGGCCGCTGGTGCGAGCCAGCCGGCACCGAGTACGATCCGTGCTCAGGACGGGCCACCTTCACCTAAGGATATCTCGAGGAGGGTGCATGTGGCGGGTAGGGCGATGCTACCGGCAAATATGCTCAGTGCTGCAACCGGTGCTATGCGGAGTCTGCACGACAGTGTTCTTTCTTTGGAGAAGCGGCGTCTCAGAGAGAATGATGTGGCATACCCGGTTTCGTGGCCAAGATGCCAGAGGGCAAGGGCTTTGTGGATGGCGCCATCGGGGTACGATCGTCCTGCGGTTTGATGACATCCTTGCTATGTTCAACCTTCATCCGCTGCACTACACCTTCGTTCGGCTGTTTTCGCTGAGTATGGAGATGCGGATCATTAGAGACAAGACCCCGGACATCGTGATCGTCGACCCCTTCTACATGCGTGCCAAGCTCTTGAGCAGCGCTGGGGACCGCCAAGTCACGAGTTCACACCTCGAAGACGTCATTCTGGCAAACCCAGATAAGGATAACTTCCGTGTGCCTTACTTTCTCGAGTAAGTCATCCCTTAACCGCCCCGTAACATATGATTTCTTAGATTTCGATCGTTCTTTTTTTTCTAACATTCCGTGTTCTGTGCAGTGACACACATTGCACACTCATCCTCTTAAGCCCGAAATATTCCATGGCCACGTATTTCGACCCGAACCGTAACTCCAAGATAGACTACACAAATATCAAGAAAGTTCTTGATGATGTTCTCCCTGGCTACGCCAAATCTGGAGGCACCTTCATCAGGGCAGTTCGTAAGTACGGCAAGCACGTGTTCGCCCACAATACGACGTTCTGATGCGTCAAGCAGCCGCCTGGCGGTCAGAAGGATGCCTACTACGCCCTCCATCACATGCTGGCGATCGTAAGGGACCATCATCACCTTCTGCTACCAAATAATCTCAAAGATTGGGCCGCGAGCTTGTCGGCAATCCAGGACGCGGACATCAGACAAGAATTCTTTCGCATCCAGTCGGAGTTTGCGAACATCCTCCATCAAGATGTCCTTCATACCTCGGGGCAGTTCTTCCTCAGATATCAACCGTCCAACATTGAGATAGACGGAATGCTACAAATGCAGGCTGACAACGCCCGCGATTTCATGACCATCACGACAGACGGCGGCTTCATCCACGCTCCTGTCCATGAGTCGAGTTGAAAGTAGTGATGTGTAGTTCTGAAACATTGATTGGCTCATGTTGTAATTAAATTTTAATGAATTGTATGTCTCTTTGGTTTGGACAGTCGTTCAACTTAGATGTAATCGATGCTATTTATTAGTAGGACCATGAATCGTGCTATTAATATCTTGCTTTTCTCTTCCGATCCTTTTGTTGCATACTTATATATTGCTTATGTATGTATTGTCTGTTGTTTGTCTTGTGCATAGAGATGCCGTCGTATGTCGTGTATAAGGGTAAGGTTCCCGGAGTCTACGACGACTGGGAGGAGTGTCGGAGACAGGTTCACCGTTTCAGCGGTAACAGTTACAAAGGGTACACCACTAGGGCGGAGGCCGAATCTAGATACGCCCGCTATCTAGCGGGAGAGAGGAGGGAGCGTTGGAGGAACCAGATGAAGACCAGTTTGATCGCGATGATGCTCATCGTGATGACCGCAGCTCTCTTCTATGTGATGGTAGTTTAGATGATTGATATCGACTTGTAATGTGAAGACAAACTCGATACTCATGGTCTCGAGACTTGTAATGTTTTATCTTTGTTCGGTCTTTTGAATTCGAAGACTAATATGATGAATTGTATTCGGAGACTAATCTTCTATTGTATTCGATGAATCTGCTGTTGCTGTGTGCTACTGTCTATATTCTGTCAAATAATATATTTTGTAAACCTGCGCAAAAATCAGAAAAGTAAAAAAAACAAATATACATACTAATGGCGCATCACCACAAGGTGCGCCATTAGTATGCCAAAGGATACTAATGGCGCATCAATACAGAGTGCGCCATTAGTATGCCAAAGGATACTAATGGCGCATCAAGACAGAGTGCGCCATTAGTATGCCAAGTATACTAATGGCGCATCTATCCGCAGTGCGCCATTAGTGTGCCAAAGCACATGGTTAAATATGGCCCCTGGGAGGCACACTAATGGCGCATGGTGTTATATACTAATGGCGCACTGGATGGTGCGCCATTAGTATACCAGATACTAATGGCGCACCAGTGGTGTGCCATTAGTAAAAATTACTAGTGGCGTGCTACTAATGGCGCACCGGTGATGCGCCATTAGTAGGCAAAACCGGTGCGCCATTAGTAGGCCTTTTCCTAGTAGTGATGATTCGGAGCTGATGCATATAGGGCCAAACTCGCGACGCCGAACACTCCCTAAGGTATTCGGTCTTTGTGGTATAAACCGGGCCTGAATAATGGCCTTTGTAAGAAGCCCCTTGCGTCCAGGTACGTGCATTGTTCTGGCGTGGCCACATGCCAAGACGTCAGCATCCTTCACAACGGTGGATATGTATCAACAAGAGACAGTAAAAAAGGTTTACGCAGGGTCTTAATCTAAAAAGAATCCTTTGAGCGGGTCCCTACTGCACGTCTGCGCCTGTGTCTCCATTGTGCCGTATCCCGGACGGGTGTAGCACGATGATCGTCACTTGTCTGCGCGCGTTGAGCCCCTTGTATTGACGAATAGGGGTGTGATCACTTATTCGGTGTAAATAGCGGCGCCGGACTCGACCGCTGGTTCGGACGTCTTTAATGTTCGGCTGCCAAGGCAGCCTCACTCTCTTCGGCGCGCAGAGAGCGCTTGATATCTCCGTGCACTGTAATGATGCCACGTGGACCGGGCATCTTGAGTGTGAGGGAGGCGTAGTGTGGTATTGCATTAAAGCGAGCAAAAGCTTCACGTCCTAGCAGTGCTTGATAGCCACTTTGAAACGGAGCGATGTGGAAAGTTAAATGCTCGCGGCGGAAGTTATCGGGGGAGCCGAATATAACTTGTAGTAGGAGGGAGCCCGTACAATGAGCCCCTGGGCCTGGCGTTACTCCTTTAAAGGTAGTATTGCTATGGGGAATTTGTGTTGGGTCTAACCCCATCCCGCGGATTGTATCCTGGTATATTAGGTTTAGGCTGCTGCCGCCGTCCATCAAGACTCGTGTGAAGTGATATCCGCCAATTACTGGGTCTAATACCAAGGCAGCCCATCCTGCGTGTCAGATACTTGCTGAGTAATCACGATGGTCGAAAGTGATCGGTTGAGACGACCATTGGCAGGACTTTGAGGTGACAGGCACTTGGGTATATTTTCCTGGGGGTGCCGCATTGTTTTTTCCCTTGATCATGTGTAGTACGTTTACTGTTTTGACTTTTGGTGGGAATTTCTTTTGTTCCCCCGTGTCTTGCTTGGAGGGCTCATCCTCGTCTTCACTTGGTGTGTCCTCCCCCTTGTGTACGGCGTTGAGCTTGCCGGACTGCTTGAAGACCCAACATTCTCTGTGGGTATGATTAGCAGGTTTACCCGGGGTACTGTGGATCTGACATACTTGGTCCAGAATTTTGTTGAGGTTGGACAGTTCATCCCTGGTGCCTTTAGTGGGCGGCTTTTGACCTGGCCGAGAGCTTTTGAATCCGGCATTTACTGTCGTGCCCTTTGTGTTGTCTTCTTTATTCCGGCGTTTGTTATTGCTGTTGTGCCGTGATTTCCCGTTTCCATCTCTAACTTCCGATGTACTGCGGTCGCTGGTGCTGCATCTGGCTAGCCAGCTGTCCTCACCCGTGGGTCATGAGGTTTGTTAATGCGGCCATCGTTCTCGGCTTATTTTGGCCGAGGTGTCTGGCGAGCCATTCGTCACGGACGCTGTGCTTGAAAGCCGCTAAGGCTTCGGCGTCCGGACAGTCGACAATCTGGTTCTTTTTAGTAAGAAACCTATTCCAAAGCTTTCGGGCTGACTCTCCGGGCTGCTGAGTTATATGACTCAGATCATCCGCATCCGGAGGTCGGACAAAAGTCCCTTGAAAATTTGCCCGAAAGGCGTCTTCGAGCTCTTCCCAACTTCCAATGGAGCTTTCGGGGAGGCCTTTGAGCCAGTGACGAGCTGGCCCTTTGAGCTTGAGGGGTAAGTATTTGATGGCGTGGAGATCATCTCCTCGAGCCATATGGATATGAAGGATATAGTCCTCAATCCAAACCCCAGGGTCCGTTGTTCCGTCGTATGCCTCTATGTTTACGGGTTTGAATCCCTCTGGAAATTCATGGTCCAGCACCTCATCGGTGAAACACAGGGGGTGTGCGGCACCACTGTAGCTGGGTGTGCCGCGTTGTTCAGATACTTGTTGTGTTGCATTGTATGCTGGGGGGCGCTTGCGTGGTCCATAGATGGATCTTGTTGCGTCGTCCTTTGGGTACGAACCCTCGCCTGGGTCGTGTGTTGTATTGTGAGCGGCGTTGTATGCTGCTCTGTGTTGGTAGAGGGGTCGTCTATCCGACCAGGTGGCTGCTTTGATATTTTGTTGTGGGGGGTCTACGGCCTCCTCATCGAATTCGGGTAGCAGCTTCTGCTTTGGGTAGCTCTTGGAAGGGCGATTGTCGCCATACCTCGCTGCTGTGTTGTGTATTTTGCTCCATCTAATGTGGAGTGTGTCTTGCACAGCCTTGAGCCTTTGCTTCTGTTTTTTCAGACTCCTCGCGGTGGCAACAAGCCTTTTACGGGCAGTCTGCTGCTCCGGTTGTCTGTCCGGCGTTATGTCGTCCGGACCATTATCCTTGATAGGATTTGTTTGTTCGGTTTGATTATCCGGATTGCCGTTGTCCGGCAGCGGTTCGCCCTGCTCCAATGCTGGGTCTGTGTGATTGCTATTTCTGTCGAGGCGGGATTTGGGGTGGCGCTTGCGTCGCCGCTTTGACTGCTTTTCGAGGGAACAAGCCTTCGGTGCGTCCTTCCGCTCCTCGTCATCATCTTTTGGTGCATCCACCATGTATACGTCATATGACGAGGTGGCGTTCCAGGGCCCAGTAGGCGCTGGTTCTTCACCGTCTCCTTCATCGGCGTCCATACCGTCGATGTCTTCTGAGCCGAAGTTGAGCATGTCGGTTAAATCGTCGAAAGTGGCTACAAAGTGGGTGGTGGGTGGGCTTTGAATTTCTTCATCGTCCGAATCCCCACCTTGCTGGCCGCAATCCGGCCAGGGCTCTCCTGATAAAGAGAGAGACTTCGGTGACTTCAGAATATCGCCAAAAGGCGAGTGCTGAAAGATGTCCGCGGCAGTAAACTCCATGATCGGCACCAAACCGGATTCGATTGGCCGGGGCGTGGAGGGTTCGGAGTCTGGAAAGGGGTCCGGCTCCTTGGAGTCATGAGTCTCGCGGAGTGCGGGGCTGGTGTTCGGCTCAATCGCCGTTGGGATCGCAGCCCCCGAGGCGGCGTCCAACCGCCCATCCTCGATCGGCGTAGTTGGCTCCGAATTAAGGATCGGAGCCGATGCGGGTGCGGCCTCCAGGGCACTGTTCGGCGGCAGAGCTAGATCATGCTCGTCGGGACAGTGCGGCGCGCTCGGCAGTGGCTCGAATCCGTCGAGGATCAAGTCCCCGCGGATGTCAGCCGTGTAGTTTAAACTTCCAAATCTGACCTGACGGCCAGGGGCGTAGCTTTCGATCTGCTCCAGGTGGCCAAGTGAATTGGCCCGCAGTGCGAAGCCGCCGAAGACGAAGATCTGTCCGGGGAGGAAGGTCTCACCCTGGACTGCATCGCTATCGATGATCGTAGGAGCCATCGAGCCTGACGGCGACGACACAGAGGAACTCTCAATGAAAGCACCAATGTCGGTGTCAAAACCGGCGGATCTCGGGTAGGGGGTCCCGAACTGTGCGTCTAGGCCGGATGGTAACAGGAGGCAAGGGACACGAAGTTTTACCTAGGTTCGGGCCCTCTCGATGAAGGTAAAACCCTATGCCCTGCTTGATTAATATTGATGATATGGGTAGTACAAGAGTAGATCTACCACGAGATCAGAGAGGCTAAACCCTAGAAGCTAGCCTATGGTATGATTGTTGATGTGTATGTTGTCCTACGAACTAAAAAACTTTGGCTTATATAGACACCGGAGAGGGTTAGGGTTACATAGAGTCGGTTACAATGGTAGGAGATCTGAACATCCGTATCGCCAAGCTTGCCTTCCACGCCAAGGAAAGTCCCTCCCGGACACGGGATGGAGTCTTCAATCTTGTATCTTCATAGTCCAGGAGTCCGGCTAAAGGTATAGTTCGGCTATCCGAACACCCCCTAATCCAGGACTCCCTCATTTACTATGTTGTTTGCTACTTTCCGGTGTTGCTTCTTCGGGTTGGTTCCGATAACGTCGCGTTTGTGAGGACCCGTTCGTCTACGTCCGTTTATCTTCTTCATGGACTCGTTCTTCTTCCTTGCGGGATCTCAGGCAAGATGACCATACCCTTGAAATCACTTCTATCTTTGCTTGCTAGTTGCTCGCTCTTTTGCTTTGCCTATGCTACGATACCTACCACTTGCTTATCATGCCTCCCATATTGCCATGTCAAACCTCTAACCCACCTTATCCTAGCAAACCGTTGTTTGGCTATGTTACCGCTTTGCTCAGCCCCTCTTATAGCGTTGTTAGTTGCAGGTGAAGGTTGGAGCTTGTTCCATGTTTGGAACATGGATATTTGTGGGGATATCACAATATCTCTTATTTAATTAATGCACCTATATACTTGGTAAAGGGTGGAAGGCTCAGCCTTATGCTTGGTGTTTTGTTCCACTCTTGCCGCCCTAGTTTCCGTCATATCGGTGTTATGTTCCCAGATTTTGCGTTCCTTACACGGTTGGGTTATAATGGGAACCCCTTGATAGTTTGCCTTGAATAAAACTCCTCCAGCAATGCCCAACATTGGTTTTACCATTCGCCACCTAGCCTCTTTTTCCCTTGGGTTCTGCAGACTCAAGGGTCATCTTTATTTTAATCCCCCCCCCCGGGCCAGTGCTTCTCAAAGTGTTGGTCCGAACTGAGCTGCCTGCGGGGCCACCTCGGGGAAACTTGAGGGTTGGTTTTACTCGTAGCTAGTCTCATCTGAGTGTGCCCTGAGAACGAGATATGTGCAGCTCCTATCGGGATTTGTCGGCACATTCAGGCGGTGTTGCTGGACTTGTTTTACCATTGTCGAGGATGTCTTGTAACCGGGATGCCGAGTCTGATCGGATTGTCTTGGGAGAAGGAATATCCTTCGTTGACCGTGAGAGCTTGTGATTGGCTAAGTTGGGACACCCCTGCAGGGATTTGAACTTCCGAAAGTCGTGCCCACGGTTATGGGCAGATGAGAATTTGTTAATGTTCGGTTGTAGAAAACCTAAAGTTTATATTAATTAAAATGCATCAACCGCGTGTGTAACCGTGATGGTCTCTTTCCGGCGGTGTCTGGGAAGTGAACACGGTGTTGGAGTTATGTTTGGCGTAGGTTGTTCTAGGATCACTTCTTGATCAGAATTTCTCGACCATGCTTTTGCCTTCTCTTCTCGCTCTCATTTTCGTATGTTAGCCACCAAATATGCTAGTCGCTTGCTGCAGCTCCACCTCATACCTTTTACCCTACCTATAAGCTTAAATAGTCTTGATCGCGAGGGTGTGAGATTGTTGAGTCCCCATGACTCACATATACTTCCAAAACCAGCTTGCAGGTGCCGATGAAACCGTACAGGTGACGCAACCAAGCTCAAGAAGGAGCTTGATGAAGATCGTGTTCGTTATGTCGTTTCCGTTTCCAGTTGATCAGTAGTGGAGCCCAGTTGGGACGATCAGGGATCTGTGTAGCTTTTGGGGTAGTCTTCTTTTATTTTGGTTCCGTAGTCGGACCTTGAGTGTATCTGGATGATGTAATGTTATATTCATGTAATTGTGTGAAGTGGCGATTGTAAGCCAACTATGTATCTTTTCCCCTTATGTATTACATTGTGTGAAGATTACCTCACTTGCGACATTGCTTTCAATGTGGTTATGCCTCTAAGTCGTGCTTCGACACGTGGGAGATATAGCCGCATCGAGGGCGTTACAAGTTGGTAATCAGAGCCTTCCCCGACCTTAGGAGCCCCCTGCTTGATCGAATCGTTGGCGTTGTTGAGTCTAGAAAATTTTTTTGAGTCATTTAGGATTATATATTGGAGGGTTAGAAATTCTTTTTTACTCCTCAGTCCCTTCGTCGCTCTGGTGAGGCATCCTGACGTAGAGTTTTGACTCTTCTCTTCTCAAATTCAATAAAAAAATTTAGGATCACGCGGGTATCTTGGAATCATTCTGATGGTTTTGTGACGAGAACATTGTTCTTGGTGCCTCCTGTCATTTAGGGGTTGTGGCAGTGTCCCGGGAGTTGAGCTCCGAGGTGTTGTCGTCACAATTTTATCGTTGCAGTTCTGGAATACCTGAGCTCGCCGACATCGAAAATCTCTTTTATGCAGTTGCTGGTGAGATAACCTCGACGCCACCCAGTACTGGGGCGGGAGTTCGGGAGTATTGCCATAACTCGTATAACGTATGCTTTTCGAAGGTTGAGGTAAACGATTTCCGAAGGTTTCTTGGTTATGTGTTGAAGGATGGATACAGCTGGATATAGGATTTGCTAGTTTTGGGTGAGATATTATGCTTCCCCTGTATCCCCAACACCTGATTGCATAACGGAAAATTTCTAGAGTTTATAAGTGGGAATTCAAGTAGCTCATAGGATATCTTTCCGACGGATGTATGATATGAAATTGGTGTTCGATGTCTAGTGGTCCGCCTATCCACGGTTGGTTTTATAGTGGTCTCGTTGTGTCTTAAAGAGTCCTTGGCTATGCCGACTCAGGGACGCTTCGTATGTCATGTGCACTGCCTTGTACATGATGGTGTTGTATGATCGAGCCCGTGTAGGCCCCTCCATGAAAACTTCGGACGAAATCTCTATCATATGTTTGTTCCGGCTTATTCTGCAAGTCAATTCTTTGTTTTGTTTTGAGTTGTGGTACTCGAGTTGCTTCGAAGTCAAGTGTGATTCCATACCTTTTTCCTAAGCGGTGTTCTCATATTCCTATGTGAATACCAATCCTTATTGTTCATCGAGATTGTTATGTCAATCCTTTTCAGCCGGCGTGTTTCTCTTCAAGTGGATCCGATCTTTTTCAACATCCGCAAGATCAACTCTAAGTATTCTCAACGGTGTTTGTTTCATTCGTCCCAAGCTGCCTTTGTTTTCCCCGCCCTCCCACCCTTGTTTCTTCAAGGACTCAGATTTCTTAATCAAGTATCCTTTTTATTGATGTGAAGTCTCCCCATTCTGTTCCGTCAATATTCTTACCCGGTGGTTCTCGTGAAGATGCTCTACACGTTCATCATTCTTCATTCTTTTCATCTCCGGTGGTTTCAAGTCAAGCTTTGTTGATCATATCCTTCTTTCTCATTTCAAATACCTCCTCATGCTGGTGCACCTCTTAATCTTCCACTTCTCACTATTCAATTGTTCCATAGTGCTCAAGATATCTCGAAGATTCGTGTTTCCACTCTACAGTCGTTCAAGCTCTTTCGAGGATGTTATCTCATTCAAGTCATTTAATTCAACCGGTGTAATCTCTCTCTTTAAATCTTTCAATGGTGTTTCTTTTGAGTGGGCCCTAACCCACAGGTTTTTTCCCAGGATCTTACCTGACTCTTCTAATTTTACCGGAGCTATTCTCAAATCTTTTAAAGTTTGACGTAAGAATGAATTTTTCATCACTCAAATGCTTTTCTCCAAGATCTGTCAAATTCTTTTCATCATTGGCTCAACCTTTTTCTATTCTTCATTCCGGAGTGCCTCAACAATTCTTGGTGGTGCTTCTCATCATCATTATCAACATTTGAAGACCGAAGAAGAGTTTCTCGGCAATCATATCCGTTCTTTCAAAGATTCCTGATTCTAGCTTGATGCCATACTCTCATAATTATTGTTGATTATGAGAATTCTTTTCACCTATTTGGAGAAATTCAAGATTCTTTTCAATTTGATTCTCCGGAGCCCATCTTTTCAGAAGACTTACTCGTTCTCAGACTTCAGCTCTCATTCTCCAAATCTTACCGGTGCTTCATTCAAGTATTATCTAATCAGCTCGTGATCTCTTCATTCTCTTGTATCTAAATTTTCCCCAAGTATCCTTGTTCGTTTTCAAATTCTTACCGGTGATTCTTCCCTTTACTCCGTTCTTTTTCAATTCTTATGGTGGTTTGTTCAAGATTCTTCTTCCTTCGTTATCATATCAATTCATTCATTTTTTCCAAGCCTGCTGGTGGATCATTGAAGGCCTCTTCAAGTTTGCGCAATATCTATCTTAATCCTTTCTAAGAGAGTGGGTAGTATGCCAAATCCATTGTTTGTCATCAATTTAATTGGTGAAGGATACGCATAACATAATTCTTACTCTTGTTTCACCCAAGTGTTTAATTCCTTATTCCGGGGGCTCATCAAATTCTCGGTTTCATTTGTTTCATCTTTTCTTTCCCAGAGTTCCAAGCTCTCTCAATTATATCATCGCGAAGATCCATCTAATAGTTGCAAGTCTTAACCTTGTGTTTTCAACTTCTCTTTCCTTTCGTTTGATCATTCCTTTGTTTACCGGAGTTCTTCATGGAGGCTCTACATGATGGTTCACCAAGGATTTAATCCCTTCTCAAAGTGTTCATCGAGATTCATTTCAAAGGAGCTCAAGCTTTCTTCATCTTGCATTCCGAAGTGCAATTCCTTCTACCGTATCATTTGAGGTGGTGCTATGTCATTCTTCATAACTTGAGTTCATGTTTCATGATTCACATGTTGTCAAGAATGAGGTATCTTAAATCCATCAATCTCTTCATTGGAGTTATCTTGGGTTATATTTCACCTAAAACCTTCCCTAAGGAATGTTGCTATTGGGGTGCTTATCAATAATCCAAGTTTCCTCCTATTCTCGCGATGAAAGAAGTTTTCATCTCTCCGTCGCTCTCAAGCAAGCAATTGTTTTCGTTTGTGGCAGGTTTTCACCTCAAGTTTTTGAGATGTTTTCCATAAGCCCTCAACAAGCATGTTCTTTTCGTTGTTGATTTCCCAACAACTCCGTTCAATCCTTCTTTAAGGATGCTCTCTCAGATTCATTTGATGTAGAACATGTTGTTTTTTCTTCTCCGTTCTTTTCATTGCATTCTTTCATTTCTTCCTGAGGTTTGGTGATGTTGTTCTATTCAACTCATCATCTCGTTTTTTTGGGTCAAAGTTCATGCTCTTTCCTTTGCTTATCCATTTAACTGGAGTATCGTGCCCTCTATTCAAGTTCTCTCATCTTATCAAGTTTTACCTCCCTTCTCAACCAGAGTGCTGTCTGAAATCTTTCTTACCCCTTCTGCCATTATTTCAATAGTTCTGGAGGCAGTGTTTTGTTGTTTTCATCAAGTGTCCTCTCATCTTGTCTAGTTCATGCTCAAATTCTTCCATTTACAGTCAAAGTGCTATCCAAATTATATCAGTCTTATTCCTTCTCTATCTGGTTTTAACCGGAGTGTTGTGTCTATCATTACTCTTCTAACCGGAGTCTCATTCAAGTGCTTTCATATTGCAAAGCTCATATTCTTTACCTGCCATTCCAACCGGAGTGTTGCCGTATTTGATCTTTTATCATTCCTTCTACATCTCGTGTCAACCGAGGTGCTTGCATCTACTTCTTGTCCATTGTAACACTTTTTTATTGTGTCTTTCAACCTACAAGGTTCTCATATGTTCCTTGTTCCTCTTTTCTAACGGATTGTTTTCAACTTCGTTCATCCCCATTGCATTCCTTCTTTCAATTTGTTCAACATCTCAAGGTTCTTTGGTTTCACCCGTTTGTCAAAGAAGCAACTTAGTTTTACCTCTTCTCTCCTCTTCCGTTTCCCTCCGGTGCCATCCTAGATCTCGGGACGAGATCCTCTCGTAGTGGTGGAGTGTTGTGACGCCCCGAGACCGTTGCGCCAGGTGTCTTCTAGTTGTTCGCTGTTGTTGCCTTGTCATTTGCTTGTGTGTCGCATTTCATCATGTCATCATGTTCATTGCATCATCATGTTTTCAAAACTTGCATCCGTCCGGGTTCTCCCCGTTCCTTCCGTTGTCCGTTCTGAGCCCAACCACACTTGCACGCGCCCGTGGCACGTCCGAAATATTATTTTATAAGTGGCCGGAAAATGTTCTCAGAATGGGATGAGAGTTGGCGTGCGGTCTTGTTATAGTGTAGGTAGACCACCTGCCAAGTTTCATCGCAATCGGAGTTCGTTTGATGCCCCAATGATTAACTATAGCGGCAGTATAGCCGGTCATACATCGGACGTTTCCGGTATCCGGAAACATGTGCCAGGCTTCCCCTCTCTTTCCTCCCTAGACTGTCTACATAGTCCACTACATACCGCCAGGCCCCGGAACCCTCTCTGCTCAGTGCATCGAACCCCTCGCGCGCGTCCGGCAGTTGTCCCGAACCCGACCTGGGGAGTTCTCACCGTTGGACTCAGAACATCCCCAAACATCTACAAAACATCTCCGTTTTGTTAATTGGGCTTCATAACCTATAATTTCTCGACCGCCCGATCGCTATCGGAGGATCCAAATCATCCCCCTTTTGTATATATATATATATAAACTCTAGTCCAACCCTAAAAACTAGGGATCTTGTCCCATCCTCCGCCGCCGCCAGCCCACTGTCTCCTCCTCCTTGGGATCCCCTCCCGATCCAAAAAACCACCATCGCCACTGCTCCTCCTCAGTTTTCCACGCCCAACCAACCGCCGCCACCCTATCCTTTGTTTTTCCTCACCAGCAAGAGCATGAGACAGCGCTTCCCCTCGTCTCTCTCCACGCCCATGGCCGAGCAGGAGCGCTCGGCCTCATCTCGTCGCCCCGGGCCAGTGCTTCAAGGCCGGCCTTGTGCAGCTCCTTGTCGCCTCTCTTCTTCCCCGCTGCTCTCTCTCCCTCTCTCTGTAACATCTCTGGCGCCTCACTTCTCTCTCTCTCACAGGACCTCCCCACCGCTGGATTCGTACTACTGCAGCCGTTCCCCGACGCTCTGCTGCCGCGATGGAACGATGGCCGCCGGACCTCCTCCTGTTGGCTTCTACTAGCGCGCCCTTCCTCCTCCTCGTCGTTCATCACCTGGCTGCCGGAGTCGCAAAGACCGCCAAGCCCCCCCCCCCATGTTCGCCAGGGCCTTCTCCGAGGTCGATCCGCCAAGTCCGCCAGCGGGAATGGCCTTCACCGCTCGGATCCGTCGATGCCTCGACCTGCCGCCTCGGATTCCGGCGACCCCAGTTCGCCGTTGCCGCGCCGAGACCCGCTGCCGCCTCGTTGTTGTCCTTCAGGGCCACCGTTCTGTCTCAGTCGAGCAGAGGATGAGCATCGCTGGGCTGCCTCCATCGCACGCGCGTGGGCCGGCCTCGCCCCGGCCCAGCAGCACCCTCCGTTCCCCTGGGCCAGCCCTTCTCCTCCTCTGCTGTGCCGACCTGGGCCATGGCCCGTGGGTGAGCAGGCCCTCCCTCCAGCCTCCTGTGCATCTGGCCCAGCAGTTTTGGCCCATGTCATGTTTTTTCCTCTAGACGATTTTGTCTATTATCCAGAGTTTTGCCAGTTTTACAGTATAGCCCGTAAACATCATGCATTTTATAACTCTCCAACCGTGCATCGGATTAAAACAAACTTAATATGAAACTTTCTTAGAATTTCATCTAGTTTAATAATATGCAACTTTCATATATGTTTAAAATGTTTAAAATGCTGTTTGTTTAAATTTGCTTAAATAACTTGCTAAAACGGTTTAATTCATAACTAAATAATCGTAGCTCGGTTTTAAATAATCTTTATATGTAAATGGGGTGGAAAAATGCCTAGTTTAACATGGTGGCATTACTTTGCATGTTTAATAACTCCAAAATGGTGTTTAGGGCAGAACAGTACCAAATTCAAATATTGCACATGGGGATTTTCCAGATTTGTTGTTTGCTATATCCGGCCTCATTTAAACTTGCCTAGATAGGTAGTTTTCTTTGCTTCACCCTCTTGCCATGTTAATCAACATTTAACATTGTTGGGTACACAAACGAGATCGATCTAAATAACGTGAATGTGGTGTTCTGTCAATATGCAACTCGTTGCATATTGAGCTCCACTTAATTTGTAGAATTGTTTGTGCACTTTGCCATGCCATGCTTCATTAAACCGGACATGCATCATACTTGGTTGTGCATCATGCCATGCTTATGTGAGGGTTGTTTACTATGTTGTTTGCTACTTTCCGGTGTTGCTTCTTCGGGTTGGTTCCGATAACGTCGCGTTTGTGAGGACCCGTTCGTCTACGTCTGTTTGTCTTCTTCATGGACTCGTTCTTCTTCCTTGCGGGATCTTAGGCAAGATGACCATACCCTCGAAATCACTTCTATCTTTGCTTGCTAGTTGCTCGCTCTTTTGCTTTGCCTATGCTACGATACTTACCACTTGCTTATCATGCCTCCCATATTGCCATGTCAAACCTCTAACCACCTTGTCCTAGCAAACCGTTGTTTGGCTATGTTACCACTTTGCTCAGCCCCTCTTATAGTGTTGTTAGTTGCAGGTGAAGATTGGAGCTTGTTCCATGTTTGGAACATGGATATTTGTGGGGATATCACAATATCTCTTATTTAATTAATGCACCTATATACTTGGTAAAGGGTGGAAGGCTCGGCCTTATGCCTGGTGTTTTGTTCCACTCTTGCCACCCTAGTTTCCGTCATATCGCTGTTATGTTCCCGGATTTTGCGTTCCTTACACGGTTGGGTTATAATGGGAACCTCTTGACAGTTCTCCTTGAATAAAAGTCCTCCAGCAATGCCCAACATTGGTTTTACTATTCGCCACCTAGCTTCTTTTTCCCTTGGGTTCTGCAGACTCAAGGGTCATCTTTATTTTAACCCCCCCCCCCCCCGGCCAGTGCTTCTCTAAGTGTTGGTCCAAACTGAGCTGCCTGCGGGGCCACCTCGGGGAAACTTGAGGGTTGGTTTTACTCGTAGCTAGTCTCATCTGAGTGTGCCCTGAGAATGAGATATGTGCAGCTCCTATCGGGATTTGTCGGCACATTCGGGCGGTGTTGCTGGACTTGTTTTACCATTGTCGAGGATGTCTTGTAACCGGGATGCCGAGTCTGATCGGATTGTCTTGGGAGAAGGAATATCCTTCGTTGACCGTGAGAGCTTGTGATGGGCTAAGTTGGGACACCCCTGCAGGGATTTGAACTTTCGAAAGCCGTGCCCGCGGTTATGGGCAGATGGGAATTTGTTAATTTCTGGTTATAGAAAACCTAAAGTTTATCTTAATGAAAATGCATCAACCGCGTGTGTAACCGTGATGGTCTCTTTCCGGCGGAGTCCGGGAAGCGAACACGGTGTTGGAGTTATGTTTGGCGTAGGTTGTTCTAGGATCACTTCTTGATCAGAGTTTCTCGACCGTGCTTTTGCCTTCTCTTCTCTCTCTCATTTGTGTATGTTAGCCACCAAATATGCTAGTCGCTTGCTGCAGCTCCACCTCATACCTTTTACCCTACCTATAAGCTTAAATAGTCTTGACCGCGAGGGTGTGAGATTGCTGAGTCCCCATGACTCACAGATACTTCCAAAACCAGCTTGCAGGTGCCGATGAAACCGTACAGGTGACGCAACCAAGCTCAAGAAGGAGCTCGATGAAGATCGTGTTCGTTATGTCGTTTCCGTTTCCAGTTGATCAGTAGTGGAGCCCAGTTGGGACGATTGGGGATCTGTGTAGCTTTTGGGGTAGTCTTCTTTTATTTTGGTTCCGTAGTCGGACCTTGAGTGTATCTGGATGATGTAATGTTATATTCATGTAATTGTGTGAAGTGGCGATTGTAAGCCAACTATGTATCTTTTCCCCTTATGTATTACATGGGTTGTGTGAAGATTACCTCACTTGCGACATTGCTTTCAATGCGGTTATGCCTCTAAGTCATGCTTCGACACGTAGGAGATATAGCCGCATCGAGGGCGTTACATTGGCGGTGGCTCCGTATCGTAAAACGTGATGAATCTTTCTCCCTGATTTTTTTCTCCCCGAACACGAATATATAGAGTTGGACTTGAGGTCGGTGGAGCATTAGGGAGCCCACGAGGCAAGGGGCGCGCCCAGGGGGGTAGGCGCGCCCCCACCCTCGTGGACAGGGTGTGGGCCCCCTGGCCTTGATTCTTTCGACAGTATTTTTTATATATTCCAAAAATATTCTCCGTTGATTTTCAGGTCATTCCGAGAAAGTTTATTTCTGCACAAAAATAACACCATGGCAATTCTGCTGACAACAACGTCAGTCCGGGTTAGTTCCATTCAAATCATGCAAGTTAGAGTCCAAAGCAAGGGCAAAAGTGTTTGGAAAAGTACATACGATGGAGACGTATCAACCGACGAACCGGCGTGGTTCGTCCGGTTCACCGGCCCGGTCCGCCCGAACCCGTGAATCGCACCCAGTACGCCCGGTTTTTCTCTGAACCGCCCCGAGCCGGCCGACGGGCCCAGTGTGAGCACTCCCAGTCAATCTCTCGCCCGTGCGCATTTTAACTACCTGTCACACGCCTTAAAACGACTGTCTTTCTGGATTTTTTATCTCAGTGCATGTTGTCATGTGTGTATCTCGGTAACCGTGCATCATGTGAACATGTGTTGTATATCAAAGTTGTTCTACTCTTCGTGATCTACATGTTGGTGTGATTTGCATGCATGTTACTGTCCACATTGATGACATTATCCTCGTTGCAAAAGTGCTATATGATGTTAACTGCTGTCTGTTAACACAACTTGATGATTTATCTTTTCCGTTGCATTTTGTGTGTGCATCCTATGAGCATGATATCTACATGTTTTATGAGCTACAAATGCCATATTTACAGGGGTGCAAGTTTTGTATTTTTTTGATCTATGTGGTGACTAGCACAAGCATGCAAAGTAGGCTTCATAATGTTGTTGTTTTCAGACACTTGCTATGTCCTTATCCTGTTACATTTTGATGCCATGTAAACTTGTTGCTACCATGAGATCCATGCACATGTTTAGATAGTTCAGTGAGCATGTGCTGAAGATGGGATATTGATCTATCCATTCATGCCTCTGGTTGAAATTATGGGGTACTCCAGAATGTCATTTCCTTGCTCTACTTTTTATAAATATTATTCCTGACAAATTGTTAACATGATATTCAATATTGCCATGTGTTTTGCTAGCGATGCATGTACCCTATGAGCTTGCTCTTGCCATTCTTAGCTTCTTGAATATGTATACTTCATGTAGGTTACCTTTCCATGTCATGTAATGCCTTGTGGTGAGTGAATTGAGCTTGCAAAGTTGCTATCATGAATCTGTTTCTGCCATGCTCCGTTTTTCTTCTAGGTCTGAAATTGTTAGTATAACTTTCCATATTTGGTTGGGTACCACATTATTTTCCATGCCTCTTTGGGTTATGATAAGTAAGGGAGTTTTGTTAAGTGTGTTTAGCACTAGCATGACATGCCTTTTTTCCATGATATGTTCCTGTAGCATGATGTTTGCTTGCTCTAAACATTGCTTCCTGATGCTGTTTTGACATGATTAGTATTTTCTCTAAGTCTGTGATGATGATATCATTTGCATTTTTGCCATGCTATTTTGAGCTTGTTCTAGTGAGAACTAGCAGGAGCTTAGTGTTCATGTTTTGTAGAGCTTCATTTTTTACTTTATGCTCATATGCTTTGTCGCTATGTTGGAGTGCAGAAGCATAGTTCCTTGTTGCATTCTAAATGCTATGATGCTGTTAACCGCATATTTGCATCCTCCTTGTTTTGCTTGTCATTTGCAAACTGTGCATCCATTTCCGGTGATCCTTATATCGATTTCGACTGAAATCACCTCATCTTTCCAGCGTCATACTTGTTTTGACAAGTTTATGCCTTGATCATTCTTTCCCTTCCGGAGCACGCATATGCATTGCACATCATATCTTGCATTTCATGCCATGTCTAGCATCATGTAGCTTGTGCATTGCATCGTGTTTGATTGTTGTTCCATTGCTTGTGTTCTTACTTTGGGTAGAGCCAGGAGACGAGTACGTGAACGAGAAACCTGTTGAGTACGCTAACGAGGAGCAAGCTTTCGACAACTTTGAGTACATTGCAGGCAAGATGACCATACCCTCGATATCACTTCTATCTTTGCTTGCTAGTTGTTCGTTCTATCTCTATGTCGCGCTACCTACCACTTTTTATATCATGCCTGCCATATTGCCATGTCAAGCCTCTAACCCACCTTCCTAGCAAACCGTTGTTTGGCTAAGTTATCGTTTTTGCTCAGCCCCTCTTATAGCGTTGTTAGTTGTAGGTGAAGTTGAAGCTTGTTCCATGTTGAAACATGGTTATGTTGGGATATCACAATATCTCTTATTTTAATTAATGCATCTATATACTTGGTAAAGGATGGAAGGCTCGGCCTTATGCCTGGTGATTTGTTCCACTCTTGCCGCCCTAGTTTTTGTCATACCGGTGTTATGTTCCTTGATTTTGCGTTCCTTACGCGGTTGGGGTTATAGGACCCCCTTGACAGTTCACTTTGAATAAAACTCCTCCAGTAAGGCCCAACCTTGGTTTTACATTTTCCTAACAACCTATAACTTTCCCTTGGGTCCTGCAGACCCGAGGGCCATCTTTATTTTAACCCCCCCCCCACCCCCGCCGACCAGTGCTCCTCTGAGTGTTGGTCCGAACCGAGTAGACTGCGGGGCCACCTCGGGGAAACTTGAGGGTTGGTTTTACTCGTAGGATGTCTCATCCGTTGTGCCCTGAGAACGAGATATGTGCAGCTCCTATCGAGATTTGTCGGCATAGTCGGGTGGCTTTACTGGTCTTATTTTACCATTGTCGAAATGTCTTGTAACCGGGATTCCGAGACTGGTCGGGTCTTTCCGGGAGAAGGAATATCCTTCGTTGACCGTGAGAGCTTGTGATGGGCTAAGTTGGGACACCCCTGCAGGGTATAAACTTTCGAGAGCCGTGCCCGTGGTTATGTTGCAGATGGGAATTTGTTAATATCCGGTTGTAGAGAACTTGACACTTGACTTAATTAAAATGAATCAACCGCGTGTGTAGCCGTGATGGTCTCTTTTCGGTGGAGTCCGGGAAGTGAACACGGTTTTGTGTTATGTTTGAACGTAAGTAGATTCAGGACCACTTCTAGCTTCACAACTGTTGCGTAGCTTCTCATCTTACTCTTATTTGCATATGTTAGCCACCATATTTGCTTAGCGCTTGCTGCACCTCCACGTCATTACCTTATCCTACCCATAACCTTAAATAGTCTTTGATATCGCGGGTGTGAGATTGTTGAGTCCTCGTGACTCACGGATACTTCCAAAACAGTTGCAGGTGCCAATAATACCGGTGCAGGTGATGCTACCGAATCAAGTGGGAGTTCGACGAGGACCTTGGTCGTCACTATATGTCGTTTCCTGATGTGACGTGGCGAGTGTAAGCCAACACTATTTATCCCCGTCTTATTCATTACATGGGATATTTGTGAAGATGATCCTTCTTGCGACAAAACCACTATGCGGTTATGTCTCTAAGTCGTGCCTCGACACATGGGAGCTATAGCCGCGTCGTGGGTGTTACATCAACCTCTTTTGACCTGGCCGACCTCAGTGCACCTACTGAGGCCCACCCAAAATCATCTCTATTCAAACCCTGAGGCCAGACGAGATGAGTGACTTGCTCTTCCTCCCGGCAGATCCTATTCCCCGCATAGGTTGGGGAGTAGCAACAATCTCGCACCTCTCCCTCCATGCTAGTTACGATTTGGGCTGGCCTAATTAGCAAGGCTCCTCTTCCCAGACCGGTTTTCTTTTCTATTTCTACCTCTTTCTTTGTTCTTTTCTTCTATTATTTTTTCTTTATTAAGTTTTCATTTTGTTTCTTTTTCTTTTCTTTTTTCCTTTCATTTAGTGAATTTTTTCAAATTCATGAACATTTTTGAAATCATGAACACACTTTTAATTAGCGAATAATTTTTCAAATCTTGAACATTATTTTCAATTCATGAACATTTTTTTAATATAGGAACATTTTCCAAATTTGTGATCTTATTTGGAAATTAAGGAACATCTTTTAAATTACGTGAACATTTTTTGAAATTTCGAAAAATAAAATAAAATTCGAGAACATTTTCTAAAATTCATGCACATTTTTTTACCGGAATATTTTTGGATTCGTGATAACTTTTTGAAATCCAATAATATTTTGTGACGTATTGAAAAAAATTAAATTCAAAAACATTTTTTGAAACACAAGAATATTTTTCAAATTCGTGAACAATTCTTAAGTTCCAAGAACATTTTTTGAAATCATGATTTTTTTTCTAAATTCTGAGAATATTTTCAATACTTATTTTTTTTATAAAAAACTTAAATCCCGAAGATTTGTTTAGAATTTGGGATTCGTGAATTTTTTTCAAAGTTTATTTTAAAAAGGAAAAAGCAGAAGCAAACAAAAAAACAAAAACAAACCAGGGGCGGTACGCCCTGCACTTGGGCCGGCCCAAAGCTTGCGCAAGGGAGGGATGTATTGATCGATTGACGCACCACGTTGTACAAAATTTCAGTGGCATTGTAGACTTGTAGTATTTCCTCTCTGATGTATTGACATTGTAGTACTGTTGAACTAAGTGAACTAAAATGTCCAGTTACAAAGTTACAAGGAATTCAAGGAAATAAAATGTCCAAAAGTTACATTGTTCCTCTCTGATGCTTGGATGTCCAAAAGTTCAATGTTTTGTTGGACAAAGTTACAAGGAATTCAAGGAAATAAAATGCAAGTACATAACTTCCAGTTGCCATATTTCAGTAACTACAGACTATTCGTTGGTTGAAAACAGCCGGCAAAACAAGCATTTCACCTCATGGGTTACTAATTTAGTAAGGAACACTTTTTGTAAAATGAAGGAAGTTAATGAAGAAGTTACAGATTAAAAACGTGACTCTATGAGTGATGTTTCCCTTAAATTCTACTCCCGATGACATGAAGAAGTTTCAGAAGTCCATAAATATGTATGCTTTGCTGCAGTCCTTCTCGAAAGTTTCACTCTTCGGCTGCACTACCTTCTTCCACCTTTCATGCAACCTAAGAAGTTCTATACGTACCTCCTCATAAGTCCTTTCAGGCCATCCAGACCTACGTAATGCGTGAGCCAACTCATTCATTATGGTGTCACTACCGGTGAGTTTGTCCCATGGAACTATCCTATTATCCATCCTGAAATCGGTGGCTAGCCTGAGAAGACATTTGCTCATCTCAGTTGAAAACTTCAATCAAAAGGATAATCGGACATCTCGACTACACTACACTGGACTGCTTATCCACCTCCGTGTGAAGGGGGTTTTATAGGTAGAGAGGAGAAAATGGCGGGAAAGAACAACTGGTGTACATATAGCGGGAACGGGTTGGCGGGAAAATATTGACGGAAAGGGTTGCGCATTTTTTTTCAATGTTTAAGATGGGAAATGGTTGCGCAACATTCGTAAGTCATAATTAAGAAAAAACTTTTCGGCCTACCGCAAGCAGAAGAGTGCAGCCATGCAACTTCGGCCTACCGTTCACGCGAAAAGTTGAGGCCCAAGGACTCTTCGGTCTACAGTTGACCAAAGAGTACTCTTCGACCTATAGGAGGATGAAGAGTCCTTTTCAGCCCAGTTGGGGCACTCTTCGACCAATGCGAGGCTGAAGAGCCTTCTTCGGGCAACAGCAGGCCGAAGAGCCACTCTTCGGCCAACCGGAGGCCGACGGAGGGCTAGTTTTGGTTTTCTTGCATAAGCACGTATAGATTCCGAATTTGCTACAAATACCATCATAGTTTTGAAAAAAAATCCAGATGAAGACCAACGGCGCAGCCTCTTGTTCCACAAGCAGCCCAATACTTCTACTCATCCCCGTGAAATTAGCTCCGTTCTTCGCCTCAATCTTGCACAAGCGGCACGAAATTGAGTTACTCACATTATTTTCGTTTTGTGCTTAATTCTAGAGGTACTTATTCGATTAGGGAGGTTGCTCAAGATAAAGAGAACAGCGGGAAGCTTAATTCTTATTCTTTCTGGGATCCAGCCACCGACGTCCAACCATATCTGAGGTGCTCTTATTCCTTGTGTTGTGTATAATTAATTTAAGCCACTTGTGTGGTGATGTCTTCTAGAAAATACTTAGCCGGTTACCATAGAAGGTAAGAAAGTAAACAGATAGATGCACTTGGTTGACAAGGAGCAGTTAATTTATATTCCACAGTAAGATATAGGAGTATATAGTAAGTTCGGACGACATTCACTGTATAGATCGGGAGGATCTGGAAAAAAGAGTCAGGACATTAACTTCTAATAACTTCATATAAAATCTCCAAAGTAATATTAACTTTATATCCGACAGTAGCACACAAGCTTCAGCAACAATCAGTTCTATCAAAGCTTATTTGTGTTCTTTGAAGAAAGATGGTACATTGGGTACAAGTAAAAAAAAAATTGAGGTCATGGAACCACTGAACCACAATTTTTTTCTTAGTAGCATGTTCAATTCCATCCAGCACTTTGTCTAGTGTCGCTATGGTGTTTCTCTTGCCTAAATCTACACCAAGGTACTATGATATTAGCAACTTGAAACTCCCTCCAACGTACACTTTCTTTAGTACTTGCTGTGTTTGTCTTCAACGTACGCTTTGTTTCGTAGCTATTGTGTTTGTCTTCCCTACAGGTCAAAACCCAAGTACTCGCGTTCTGCCTGCAATTGTATATTGCACCGAAGCTGCCTAATATCATACCGAAGCTGTATGATATTAGCAAGTTGAAACTGCCTCCAACGTACGCTTTGTTCCGTAGCTATTGTGTTTGTCTTCCCTACAGATCAAAACCCAAGATTTATTGCCTGCAATTGTATATGCTGAACCCGCGTGCGTACGCGTACGTATGACATGTGAAAGCAAGCAATTGCATTGCATTGGTGCAGAGCTAAACATGCGTGTGGGGGCCAAATAAAAAGAATGACACAATTATTGGATGCATTGATATCTGGCCGAAGGAGGTATAGCAGATGAATTGTTTGGCCATCTCACTTCACTAACTAGACAATACCGCAGACATTGTTGTGGTAATGTTCTACACTATATCTCGATAAGATTTAGTTGTATCGAACATGAAATTTTTCATACATATTTACATGTTGACGTGAGTTTTTTCCTATGCGTGGTTGCATGTTGTGGTGTTTCTTTTTCATGCATATTGCTTGCTTAGGTCATATGCTTACATGTTGAGAGAAATTCCAAATGAGGACTTGCTATTTAGATATAGAAGATGATAAATGATGATCAAAACTCCCTTCTTTTGAAGGCTCCGTAAAATATACGCAGCAATAGAAATCCCCATATGTGGTACGTCTGGTTTACAAAGCCAGGTTTTGATAAAAATAGTTCCGGAAACAAATCATGTCAAGCAAAATTAATCAAGGTGTTTTGTTGATAGGTGTGTAGTTTTTTTTTCGAAATGGAGGAGGACCCCCGGCCTCTGCATCTGGACGATGCATGCAGCCACTTTATTAATTATTCACACAATACCTCACTAGTAGAAAACAGGGCTTTGGTCCAGGCCGGGTCAGCCCATTAGTCCCGGTTCAGTCCAGAACCGGGACAAATGTGGGCATTGGTCCCGGTTCGTGAGCCCAGGGGGCCGGCCGGGCCACGTGGGCCATTGGTCCCGGTTCATCTGGACCTTTTGGTCCCGGTTGGTGGGATGAACCGGGACCAATGGGCCTCGCTCCTGGCCCACCACCATTGGTCCCGCTTGGTGGCTTGAACCGGGACCAAAGGCTCCTCTTTAGTCCCGGCTCATGTCACCAACCGGGACCAATGAGGTGCCTATATATACCCCTCGCTCGCGAGCAGAGCACCCCAGTGCTCTGTTTTTCTCTGGCCGAGGGGGAGAGGTCTTGGTGGTGCTCTAGCTCACCTCCTATGCACACAAGGTGTTCGATGGAATGCCCGAGCCACACTACTTAAGCTTTCTCCTCTCCAAGCTCGACCTCCAAACTCCATTTTTCATAATATTTGTCTAGGTTTAGCGGTCCGTCACGCCCTCCCCGTCTTCACCGCCGTCGATCACCCGCGCCGAGCTCATCGCCGGCACCACCGTGGTGAGCCTCTTGTTCTTATCTTCTTTCTGAAAGGAAAAATATTCTTACTTGTATGTTTACATAAATACTTGTATTATTTTCTTACTTTAATTATTGCATCTTATATAGTGCTATGGTTTTGGTATCCGCCCCCGTCGGCCCTCGTCCTGTCTATGATTCGGATGTGGTATATATATTATATTTATAACTATTGGTTCATTTATTGTTTATGAAAATTATGCCGACCAACGTGACATAGATTTTATTTATGTAGGATGTATGTGAATCGGAAATGCCAACCGACCCTATTGTCAAGAGGTTAAATTTAGTTGAAGAAGAAAACAATTTGTTGAAGGAAAAAATAAAAAAAATTGAGGAGGAGAAGATGATATTGGAGTTGCATGTTGCGGATGTCGTCGATGATCACAAGATCAAGATGGATGCAATGCGCTTGAAGATTAGAAAGATTAGAAAATATGTCATTCATACCGAGGCTTGGTATCATTATGCCGTTAGATCAATTGTTACCTTGGTTGCGATTATGATCGCATTTGTTTTCGCATTGAAATGTTTTACATAGTTTCAATGTATGGTTTAATTAATTAGATGCTCTGGAGAGCTATATGTTGTTAGATGAGAACTATGTATGCACTTTGGTTTTAATGTGATGATGAACTTCTATTAATTTGGACACTTAATTATATATAATGCACGCAGATGAACCGGCAATGGATGTACGGTGACAGACACATCTGCGAGTACATTAAGGGCGTGCATGAGTTTCTCGATGCGGCTGAGGCAAACAAGCAGAATGGTTTTATGTGTTGTCCATGCACTGAATGTGGGAATACGAGGTCTTACTCTAACCGGAAAATCCTTCACTCCCACCTGCTTTACAAGGGTTTCATGCCACACTATAATGTTTGGATGAGGCACGGAGAAATAGGGGTTATGATGGAAGACGGCGAAGAAGAAGAGTATGATGACAACTATGTGCCCCCTGAATACGGTGATGCTGCAACGGGGGGAGCTGGTGAAGATCAAGAGGAACCAGACGATGTGCCCAATGATGCTGCAACGGGTGAAGCTGCTGAAGATCAAGAGGAACCAGATGATGTGCCCGATGATGATGATCTCCGCCGGGTCATTGTCGATGCAAGGACGCAATGCGAAAGTCAAAAGGAGAAGCTGAAGTTCAATCGCATGTTAGAGGATCACAAAAAAGGGTTATACCCCAATTGCGAAGATGGAAACACAAAGCTCGGTACCATACTGGAATTGCTGCAGTGGAAGGCAGAGAATGCTGTGGCTGACAAAGGATTTGAGAAGCTACTGAAAATATTGAAGAAGAAGCTTCCAAAGGATAACGAATTTCCCAACAGTACATACGCAGCAAAGAAGGTCGTATGCCCTCTAGGATTGGAGGTGGATAAGATACATGCATGCCCTAATGCCTGCATCCTCTACCGTGGTGCATACAAGG
Source organism: Triticum urartu (assembly GCF_003073215.2). Classification (NCBI taxonomy): domain Eukaryota; kingdom Viridiplantae; phylum Streptophyta; class Magnoliopsida; order Poales; family Poaceae; genus Triticum; species Triticum urartu. Next base: position 115,248,745 of record NC_053028.1, read on the forward strand.
ATCTGAACGCATGCCCGGTATGCGGTGCGTTGCGGTATAAGATCAGACGAGATGACCCTGGTGATGTTGACGGCGAGCCCCCCAGGAAGAGGGTTCCTGCGAAGGTGATGTGGTATGCTCCTATAATACCACGGTTGAAACGTCTGTTCAGAAACAAAGAGCATGCCAAGTTGATGCGATGGCATAGTGAGAATCGAAAGAAAGATGGGAAGTTGAGAGCACCCGCTGGCGGGTCGCAGTGGAGAAAAATCGAGAGAAAGTACTGGGATGAGTTTGCAAAGGACCCAAGAAATATATGGTTTGCTTTAAGCACGGATGGCATTAATCCTTTCGGGGAGCAGAGCAGCAATCACAGCACCTGGCCCGTGACTCTATGTATGTATAACCTTCCTCCTTGGATGTGCATGAAGCGGAAGTTCATTATGATGCCAGTTCTCATCTAAGGCCCTAAGCAACCCGGCAATGAAATTGATGTGTACCTAAAGCCATTAGTTGAAGAACTTTTATAGCTGTGGAATGGAAACAGTGTACGTACGTGGGATGAGCACAGACAGTAGGAATTTAACCTTAAGGCATTGCTGTTCGTGACCATCAACGATTGGCCCGCTCTCAGTAACCTTTCAGGACAGACAAACAAAGGATACCACGCATGCATGCACTCTTTAGATGACACTGAAAGTATATACCTAGACAAATGCAGGAAGAATGTGTACCTGGGCCATTGTTGATTTCTTCCGACCAGCCATCAATGTCGAAAGAAAGGCAAGCATTTCAAACGCGAGGCAGATCACCGGAAGAAGCCCCCCATGCGTACCGGTGATCACGTACTTGCTATGGTCAATGATTTATACTACGTAATCTTTGGAAAGGGTCCCGGTGGACTAGGTGTTCCGAATGACGCTGAGGGACATGCATCCATGTGGAAGAAGAAATCTATATTTTGGGAGCTACCCTACTGGAAAGACCTAGAGGTCCGCTCTTCAATCGACGTGATGCACGTGACGAAGAACCTTTGCGTTAACCTGCTAGGCTTCTTGGGCGTGTATGGGAAGACAAAAGATACACCTGAGGCACGGGATGACCTGCAATGTTTGCACGAAAAAGACGGCATGCCTCTGAAGCAGTATAAAGGTCCTGCCAGCTACGCTCTTACGAAAGAAGAGAAATAAATCTTCTTTGAATGCCTGCTCAGTATGAAGGTCACAACTGGCTTCTCGTCGAATATAAAGGGAATAATAAATATGCCAGAGAACAAGTTTCAGAACCTAAAGTCTCATGACTTCCACGTGATTATGACGCAACTGCTTCTGGTTGCATTGAGGGGGCTTCTACCGGAAAACGTCCGATTAGCCATTGTGAAGCTATGTGCATTCCTCAATGCAATCTCTCAGAAGGTGATCGATTCAGAAATCGTACCAAGGCTAAGGAGTCATGTGGCGCAATGTCTTGTCAGTTTCGAGCTGGTGTTCCCACCATCCTTCTTCAATATCATGAAGCACGTCCTAGTTCATCTAGTCAACGAGATTGTCATCCCGGGGCCCGTATTTCTACACAATATGTTCCCCTTTGAGAGGTTCATGGGAGTCCTAAAGAAATATGTCCGTAACCGCGCTAGGCCAGAAGGAAGCATCTCCATGGGCCATCAAATAGAGGATGTTATCGGGTTTTGTGTTGACTTCATTCCTAGCCTTAAGAAGATAGGTCTCCCTAAATCGCGGTATGAGGGGAGACTGACTGTAAAAGGCACTCTTGGAAGAGACTCAATAATATGCAGGGACGAATATTCTTGGTCTCAAGCACACTACACAGTTCTACAAAACTCTACCTTGGTGACCTCGTATGTCGATGAACACAAGAACAGTCTGGGTCCAAACACCCGGAGCAGTGCGACGACTGGATTACATGTGAACACATCAGGACTTTCAGCAGTTGGTTGGAAACACGTCTCAGAGGTGACAACACTGTTTGTGATGAGTTGTACTTGTTGTCCAGGGGACCATCTTTGACTGTATTGACTTACAAAGGATACAAGATAAATGGGAATACATTTTACACGATTGCCCAAGATCAAAAGAGCACCAACCAAAACAGCGGTGTCCGCTTTGATGCAGCAACCGAGAGCGGAAAGGACACATGTTATGGTTACATAGTGGACATATGGGAACTTGACTACGGGCCTGATTTTAAGGTCCCTTTGTTTAAGTGCAAATGGGTCAATCTGTTAGGCGGCGGGGTACAGGTAGACCCACAGTACGGAATGACAATAGTGGATCTGAAAAATCTTGGGTACACTGACAAACCATTCGCCTAGCCAATGATGTGGCACATGTTATCTATGTGAAGGACATGTCTACCAAACCGAGAAAAAGAAAAGATAAGGAAGCGAATACATCATACGATGAGCCAAAGTGCCACATAGTTCTTTCAGGAAAAAGGGACATCCTGGGAGTGGGCGGCAAGACAGACATGTCTGAAGATTATGAAAAGTTTCATGAAATTCCTCCCTTCAATGTCAAGGCTGACCCAAGCATCCTGATAAACAATGAAGATTATCCATGGTTACGGCGCAATAAGCAAATGACACAAGCGAAGAAAAAGTGAAGACTTCTCCCGCAACTATTATGATGATACCATGCCAACTTTGTAACACACGAACATGCTACCATTGTTCGTTTTGTACATGCACATGCTACGTGGGTGAAATTATGATACCATGCCAACTTTCAACTTTTTTAGAGTTCATTTGAAATGCTTTCATGTCTTATGGTTCGGCCCTCATAATACCATGACCATTAGTCCCTGGCCCATGCCAACTTTCAACTTTCAACTCTCTAAAACTAATGGCACTAACAGAAAGTTTATAATTTTGCTCCTCGCCCCTGGCCCATGACCATTAGTCCTGATTTGTGCCACAAACCGGGACTAAAGGATTGGTCCTCGTTGCGGGCAGAGTTTAGTCCCACCTCGCCAACCGAAGGGGGCTCACACCAGTTTACAAGACCTTCCCTCTTTGCCTTGTTGAGCTCCTCTCAAAGTGAAAATAGATGCCCTAATAGAGAAAAGTTTAACCTAAATTCATAGTGAATTTCTCTGAAATTCATAGAAATTTACTAGGAATTTAGGTTGAATTTTCTCTATAAGCGCATCTATTCTCATCTTTTTAGTAAGTTAATCACAAACTTGTGATTCAAACAATTTTCAAAGAATTCAAATTTTAACTATTCAAATTTGAAAACTAATGGCACTAACAGAAAGTTTATAATTTTTCTAAAACTAATGGCACTAACAGAAAGTTTATAATTTTGCTAACCTAAAAGCAAACAGAATTAAAAATTAAAGCAAAAAACAAAAGAAAATAAATAATGCAAAAAACAAATCAAAAAAACAAGAAAAAATTATTTTTATAGTAAAGTTAATCACAAAATAAAATAAATAAAGCAACAAAGAAAACAAAAAAACTAAAAAAGTGTTTTCAAATTTGAAAACTAATGGCACTAACAGAAAGTTTATAATTTTTCTAAAACTAAAAGCAAAAAGAATAAAAAAATAAAGCAAAAAACAAAAGAAAATAAATAATGCAGAAAACAAAACAAAAAACTGGAAAAAATAGCAACAATAAGTATTTTGTTGTAAGTAAAAACAAAATAAAATAAATAAAGCAACAAAGAAAACAAAAAAACAAAAAAAAGTGTTTTCAAATTTGAAAACTAATGGCATTAACAAAAAGTTTATAATTTTTCTAAAACTAAAAGCATAAAGAATTAAAAAAATAAAGCAAAAAACAAAATAAAATAAATAAAGCAACAAAAAAGCAAAAAAAAAATGCCACCTACTGGGCCCCCACGGCCTGTATACGACTAGAAACCCATCCAAGGGCCAGGATTCAGGCCCGTAGGAGGCCCAGTAGGTCCACAGGCATAGGAGTGACAATTAGGCCCGTAAGCCTGCAATGGAGAGGAGCTCGAGAGGGGTGCGGCAGTGGGGCTTATAAACCACTGCGCACCCCTCTCAACTAGCGAGGTGGGACTAAACTTTCGACGCAGCAGCCGCACAAGGCCTTTGGTCCCAGTTGGTGGCACCAACCGAGACCAAAGGCCTCTGGCACCAACCGAGACTAATGCCCACCTTTAGTCCCGGTTGCTGCCATGAACCGGGACTAAAGGCTATGCTATATAAGTCCACACTTAGGAAATTTTCGCCAACTGCTCCATTCCCCATCGCCGATGCCGCCAGGCTGCTCGTCCTCCTCGTCGCCGTCGCCGCGCCCTGCCCCATCCCCGCGTGCTTGCCGTCGCTGCGCCCTGCCCGGTCGCCGTCGCCGCGCCCTGTCGCTGTCGTCGTCGTCGCGCCCTCCTGCCCGTCGCCGGCCGCCCTGCCCCGAGCTCGCTGTCGTCCGCCCTGCCCCGAGCCCCGCCTCCTCGTCCCCATCGCCGTGTGCCGCCCCGAGCCCGCGGCCGTCCCCATCGCCGTGTGCCACCCCAAGCCCGTCGTCCCCGTCACCGTGTGCCGCCCCGCGCACGCCGTCCCCGTCGCCGGCATCCCCGAGCCCGCCGTCCTCCTTCCCGTCGCCGGCCTCCTCTCCCCGTCGCCGCCCGCCCCCAGTGAGCTCCCCCCTTTCCCATCCCCGTCGCCGACGACGCCACCCATTGCCGCCGCTGCTCTCTGTTTATGGATATGGCTATATATGCATGTATTTTCTCTGTGTATATATGTTCATATATGCAAAAGTTACATTTTTAGAAAATCATCTATATATATTCATATATGGAAAAGTTCTATATGAATGTGGCTATATGTATGTTCATGGAAAATAATTTTGCTCGATGATCTTTTTGTTCACGATGTTCATATAATTTTTTTCATGTATGTATAAATGTCGATATGAATTGTACCTATGATGTTTTTTTATTCATAGATGAATATGTATGTGGCTATGTATGTGTATGTGGCTATGTGAATATGCAAAGAAGAGGAGATGAAGAAGATGATATATTTTCTTATTCATGGGTGTGTCGAGAGGGTCATCGATAACTTTAGTGAATTTTAGGTTATTTTCATTTTAGGTCATTTTAGGTCGTGGGTGTGTCGAGAGGGCGGCCAAGGGGTCGAGGGTCGTCGAACATGAGAGGGGGGATGATAGATGATGATGAGGGGGGGAGGGGGACGTCGGACATTCATGAGAGAGGCGGGAAAGAAGGGGAAGAAGAGGGAGAAGAAGAGGGGGTCGAGAGGGGGTCTAGGGTCGCCGAGGGGTCGAGGGTCGTAGAACATGAGAGGAAGAAGAGGATAAAAAAAGAAGAGGAATAAGAAAAAAAAAAGAGGAGAAGAAAGAATAGAGGAGAAGATCTCCTCTATTCTTTCTTCTCCTCTTTTTTTTCTTCTTCTTCCTCTTTTTTTATCGGGAACGAGGGTCGTCGAGGGTCGCCGAGCGGTAGAGGAAGAAGAGGATAAAAAAGAAGAGGAAGAAAAAAAAGAGAGGGGTCGACGGTCGCCTAGGGGTCGACGGTCGAGAGGGGGTCTAGGGTCGCCGAGAGGGGAGAGGAAGACGAGGAGAAATAAATAAGAAGAAGAAAAAAGAAGAAAAAGAAGAGGAGAAGAAAGATTTCTTCTTCTCTTTTTTTTCTTCTTCTTACTCTTCTTCTCTTTTTTTCTTCTTCTTCCTCTTTATTTTATCGGGAACGAGGGTCGTCGAGGGTCGCCGAGCGGTAGAGGAGAAACCCTAAATACAAAGTATCGTCGGTGTGAGATACATGTACCGTCGGTGTCGGACACTACATCCACGTCCCACAAGTGGCGCGGGCTTCGACGCCCACGTCACTTGTGGGACGTGGATGTAGTGTCCGACACTGACGGCCACATGTATCTCACGCCCACGATACTTGCTATTTAGGGTTTCCTCTACCGGTCTTCTTCTCTTTTTTTTCTTCTTCTTCCTCTTTATTTTATCGGGAACGAGGGTCGTCGAGGGTCAGGGTCGCCGACCGGTAGAGGAAACCCTAAATAGAAAGTATCGTCGGTTCTTCTCTTTTTTTTTTCTTCTTCCTCTTCTTCTCTTTTTTTTCTTCTTCTTCCTCTTTATTTTATCGGGAACGAGGGTCGTCGAGGGTCAGGGTCGCCGACCGGTAGAGGAAACCCTAAATAGAAAGTATCGTCGGTGTGAGATACATGTGGCCGTCGGTGTCGGACACTACATCCACGTCCCACAAGTGGCACGGGCTTTGATGCCCACGTCACTTTGAAGGGGTGAAAGCAAAGAAACATCCACCTCCGGAGGAGAAGGTAGATCCGGTGAAAGCGAAGCGCACTCTGGCTGCCCTGACAAAACCACCCAAGTCTCCGCCGAAAGGAAACTATGAGCGCATTATTGAAAAGGAATTTGCCGAAGCGGAGCGGTCGGGAAGTACTGTCAGTGATCAAAGGCTGAAAGAACGACGAGCTGGGAAACAAATTGCCCAGCTCGGCGAACAAGCGAAGCAATCGTGCCCCCCGCTCAAGGTGCCTAGCGACAACGTCGCTAATGATTCGAGGATGGTGCCCGGTTATAGAAATCTTGGCGATTACCTGCCCGACGATGTACATTATGATTTCATGGAGGTGCAGATACAAAGATACGAGTACGGGAAGCCTCTCGTCAAAGATGAAAGATCTCTATCAACGATGATGTGAAGATTGCATGATTGATACTTGAAAATCTGCAGAGACTCTGGGGGGAGGAGTACTTTGTATGTGAAAGTTAAAAAGGAGCATGACCTCGTTGGAACTGAACTGTTGCATGTTCCATTTGAGGAGTTCTTTCAGTTTTTCAATCAATTGGCCCTCGATAAAACAACGGTCGCCTGCTAGTGTTTGTAAGTAGTACTACTTCTGTCATTAAGTCTCTCTATATAGCTCAGCTCTTTCATTGCATGTATTTATAATCATCCTCAATATATTATGCAGATTGAAGATCGCCGAATTGAAGAAAAGACAAGTCGGTGATATTGGGTTCATTAACACATATCTCATAGATGCAACTCAGGTTAAATTTCATGCCGCAGATACCGAGGCCAACTTGCTACGATCGTTGGTAATAAATGAAAACAAAGATATAATACTCTTTCCTTACAACTTCAAGTGAGTGTTACTGTCTTGTGCGTATTCGGTTTCCCTTATATATTAGTCAAGGTTATAGTAATGTAATTGATGAGTTATGCATGCGTGTATAGTTACCACTATATTCTCCTAGAGATTAAGCTTGAGCAGGGACTAGTAACCGTCTTAGACTCAAAACGAAAAGATCCCCAGGACTATGCAGACATGACTCAAATGCTCGAGAAGTAAGTTAAATCGATCATTATCCACCATATCAACAACTTTGTTCATTTCCTGATATATCAAGTAATTGTTTTCTTTGTCTGACAGGGTTTGGAAAAAATTCTCCAAAAAAGCTCCAGGACTCCCGAAGAAGCTGCAATTTAGACACCCGAAAGTAAGTACTACAGTAGTATGTTCCGTGCATCTCCTATTGATTTAAGCGCTAGTTTCATCAATACCATTTGGCATTCTTGCTTATCAGTTTGATTGACCTCTATTTCTTGTAAAGTGGTTGTGGCAGGAACAAGGGAATGATTTCTGTGGATACTACGTTTGCGAGTCCATCCGCCACACGACCTGTGAGCGAGGCTACACTGACGAATAATATGAAGTACGTAAATAACAACATTCACAATTTTATTTTATTACCATCATTTGTGTTGAGTTTCATTCATTCATATATATATATATGTATTGACCCCCTTCTTCAAATTAGATGTTTCGGAAGCGGGATGAACTCCTAGCACCAGCTCGCATGCGAGCAATTCAAGAGGAATTGGCGGCATTCTTTCTTGACCATGTGATCGCTGAAGACGGAGAATACTATGTGGACCATGAGTTCGTATGATTATATTTGTAAGAGATAATTATTGTATATATGTAGCCGGTAGTGTCGGATAGATATACGAGAACTTGTTGTTCGACCAATCTCTCGGAGAAGGAGAGGTAGTCGATATCACTTCTCTCTGTATGCATATATGTTCATGACGATCTTCTGTTTCCTTCGTTTGCTTACTAGCTAGCTAGCGTGTCTAGTCCTCTCTATACGTATGTATAGTACGTAGCGTCGACCAAGCACGGGCATAAAGAGGACACTTCTCTCTATTAATTATAGCTAGCTAACACAATATATGAAACACCTAAATTAACCCCCCAAAACCCCCAACCCCCCCTTCAAAAAAAAAAACAAAAACCCCAGTCACAGAAATGCTGGCGCGTGGATGCCTATTGGTCCCGGTTGGTGCCACCAACCGGGACCAAAGGGTCTCCTGCCTGGGCTCCGCGCACAGGCCACGTGGAGGCCCATCTGTCTCGGTTCTGGATTGAACCGGGACTAAAGGGACAGAGCATTAGTACCGACCCTTTAGTCCCGGTTCAGGAACCGGGACAAAAGGCCCTTACGAACCGGGACAACAGGCCCTTTTTCTACCAGTGCCTTACAAAGTCATACACCAGTAAGACTGAAGCCACCGTCTAGGCAACAAAAGTGTCGCTACTCCTATCCAAGAGATGAAGGATGCTGATAGTCTGGGCCTAGTACCAAACAGACCTCGCAGCCAAACCTAACATCTAAGACCTGAGGTCCCATCTAGGATGCCTGCCGGGTATGGGTCACCTACTAGTCCGGTGCACTCCTCAACCAGGACGCCTGCCGGGTCTGAGGCCGCCGCAGCCACCTGCCACCAATCCATCTTCAGAGTTGTACTGCTGCATGCCCAACCATTGAGCCAAGGCTCTCTTTGCATCCGCAGAAGACTAGCCATTTGTTACTACCCAAATTCACTTTTGGCTAGTGCTACGATGTTTGTGGGCTAGCCAGATTTCTAGGTTACACAGCAGACTGGCCCCCAAATAGCAAAAAATCGTTCTGCTGCACATTATCTTTGCTTTTCCCCTTCTTTAATCTATGTGCAATGGCGGGCGAGCACAGAGGAAAATGGCTATTGGCCCCTCGGAGATATGCGATAAAATTGGAATAATATAGAGAAAATTGGCAGGTAGTATATTTCAAGAAAAATGCCTATTGGGAGGAGAAGAGCCAAATTTGGCTAGTCTATTGTTGTGAGTTATTTCGGGCCAAAACAGCCATGGCTGAATCAATAGGTTAGTCTTGTTATCTGCTACTCCATTGTACTATATAAAAAGAAAGCAGTACTATTTGATTGCATATATCAATGAATAATTAGGGAGTACCACGATTCTAAGGGCAAATAGTCATCTAATCTTGTTCTTTGAAGGGGTATATGCACCACATGTACCCTCTAAAAACATCTCTGTAATCTCAGCTCTTAGAAGCGGACAGCCCTCGCGTCGCTCCCTCCTCGGGGCGACACAGGCGGCGGCGCAGTCCCCTTCCACTGCTCCCCCTCGTCACTCCCCTCCCCTCGCCGTCGCCGGGGGCTCCGCCGGGCGAAGCCCGCGCGGACCGGGCGGCGGCGGGACCTCTTCTTCCCGTGTCGTCTCTCGCGAGGAGGAGCTCGCAGCGGAGGGCGACCAATGGTGGGCGGCGTGCGGTGCTGGCGGCGGCTGCGGGTGGCGGATGGGACTCTGGGGTGGCGGCCTCGGTCCGGGCTCCGGTGTGGCTTGGGCGTCGACGGCGTGCATGCGCGTGGCGGCGCTCGGTTTTGGATGCGTGCGTGGGGCGCTGTTTGACGGCCGGGCGAGGCAGCGGCTGGCGCGGTGACCGGCTGGGCGCTGCAGCTCTGGAGCGCGAGTTGCGCTGCAGGTGGAGGAGTTGCTGCTCTATTGGTGCGGCTCCGACCTGGATCTGGTGTGAACTAGCTCTTTGATCTGGGTGCTGCACTTGGCATTGCGGCTTTGGTGGTTGCGGTGGTGGTGGTCACGGTGGTGTTGTGGTGGTGGACGGAGGCTACGGCCAGGGAGGTGGTGAGTGTATCTGGTCATGGTGGATCGTGGGATTCCATGGCAGAGTGAGGTCGGCCTCGGCAGGTGGTGGTCGATGGGCGGCGGTCGGTGGCCGCAGGTGGTCATCTCTGGGAGAAATCCTTGCTTCGGTCCTGTTCGGAGCCGGCGACGGCGGCGCCCGCGGGTGCCATGATCTGTCTTGGAAGCGTCGCCATGGAGGTGTGCTCCTCCTCTGCACGGCTTTGGCTCCGGAGGGAAACCTCAGATCCGCTGGATCAGGCGATGGAGGCGTCTTCGCGTCTTTCTCCTCCTTGGGGGCATCGTCTCGGAGCCGACCACGATTAGGAGACCGGTGGAAGGCGGCATCTTCGGCATGGATGGGCGGCATCTTCGCTGCGTGATTTGCTGAGGCGGGGCGTTGTTTCTGTTTGGCAACGATGATGGCGTCACGAGGAGCTTGGGTCCGAGGTGCTCTTCCGTGGTTTGCGGAGGCACGTTCGGCCAAGTCCTGCATATTTCCCTTGCGATGTTCGTCGTCAAAGTCGGAGCTGTCGGTCGCTTGCGCGTGTGGCCATCTGTTGGCATGTGCCGCCATGGTTTCTGCAGCTGTTTGTGGGTGGCTTCGATGATGGAGCTCTACGGTGAAGTCAGAGTCGCCCGTTCGAGGCAACCGGTGATGTCGATGATGCTTGTGACTCCTCGGCGGATGTTTTTCTTCTTTGCAGTTTCGTGTTCCATGTCGGTGGCCAGGTTGGCCAGAGGTACCCATGTTAAATGGGTTGGGTTGTATCAATTTTAGCCCTGTTTTCTGTTAATTAATCGGGCAATTCTCTTCTGCTTAATCAATGAAAATGGCAAGTCTTTTGCCTTGTTTCAAAAAAAAACACATACCCTCTCCTACAAGGCCATAGTTCACCACTACATCAGCCCTCCAGGTTACATCATTTCTTTTTCATGCATATTGCTTGCTTAGGTCACATGCTTACATGTTGATGCTGTTGGGGAATGTAGCAATTTCAAAAAAATTCCTACACACATGCAAGATCATGATGATGCATAGCAACGAGAGGGAAGAGTGTTGTCCACGTATCCTCGTAGACCGAAAGCGGAAGCGTTAGCACAACGCGGTTGATGTAGTTGTACGTCTTCACGATCCGACCGATCCAAGTACCGAACGCACGGCACCTCCGAGTTCAGCACACGTTCAGCTCGATGATGTCCCGCGAACTCCGATCCAGCAGAGCTTCACGGGAGAGTTCCTTCAGCACGACGGCGTGGTGACGGTGATGATGTTGCTACCGACGCAGGGCTTCGCCTAAGCACCGCTACGATATGACCGAGGTGGAATATGGTGGAGGGGGGCACCGCACACGGCTGGGAGAGATCAACTGATCAACTTGTGTGTCTATGGGGTGCCCCCTGGCCACGTATATAAAGGAGTGGAGGAGGGGAGGGCCCGACCCTCTCTATGGCGCGCCCTGGGGAGTCCTACTCCCACCCCTTTTCCTAGTAGAACTAGGAGCCCTTCCAAGTAGTAGGAGTAGGAGGGAAGGAAAGGGAAGGGAAAAGGAGAAGGAAGGAAGGGGGCGCCCCCCTCTCTAGTCCAATTCGGACCAGCCCATGGGGAGGGGTGCGGCTACCCTTTCAGGCCTTTCTTTCCTTTCCCGTATGGCGCATTAAGGCCCAATACGAATTCCCGTAACTCCCCGGTACTCCCGAAAATACCCGAATCATTCGGAACCTTTCCGATGTCCGAATATAGTCGTCCAATATATCAATCTTTACGTCTCGACCATTTCGAGACTCCTCGTCATGTCCCCGATCTCATCCGGGACTCCGAACTCCTTCGGTACATCAAAACACATAAACTCCTAATATAACCGTCATCGAACTTTAAGCGTGCGGACCCTACGGGTTCGAGAACTATGTAGACATGACCGAGACACGTCTCCGGTCAATAACCAATAGCGGAACCTGGATGCTCATATTGGCTCCCACATATTCTACGAAGATCTTTATCGGTCAGACCGCATAACAACATACGTTGTTCCCTTTGTCATCGGTATGTTACTTTCCCGAGATTCGATCGTCGGTATCTTAATACCTAGTTCAATCTCGTTACCGGCAAGTCTCTTTACTCGTTCCGTAATACATCATTCCACAACTAACTCATTAGTTACAATGCTTGCAAAGCTTAAGTGATGTGCATTACCGAGAGGGCCCAGAGATACCTCTCCGACATTCAGAGTGACAAATCCTAATCTCGAAATACGCCAACCCAACAAGTACCTTTGGAGACACCTGTAGAGCACCTTTATAATCACCCAGTTACGTTGTGACGTTTGGTAGCACACAAAGTGTTCCTCCGGTAAACGGGAGTTGCATAATCTCATAGTCATAGGAACATGTATAAGTCATGAAGAAAGCAATAGCAACAAACTAAACGATCAAGTGCTATGCTAACAGAATGGGTCAAATCAATCACATCATTCTCTAATGATGTGACCCCGTTAATCAAATGACAACTCATGTCTATGGCTAAGAAACTTAACCATCTTTGATTCAACGAGCTAGTCAAGTAGAGGCATACTAGTGACACTCTGTTTGTCTATGTATTCACACATGTATTATGTTTCCGGTTAATACAATTCTAGCATGAATAATAAACATTTATCATGAAATAAGGAAATAAATAATAACTTTATTATTGCCTCTAGAGCATATTTCCTTTCAGATGCTCCACCAATGGTTCATGCAAAGATCTCCACCGACAGTAATGTATATTTAGAGAGTTTTTACGGTTCATCATACTACCTGAAATAGTGGGTAGTATATAATTGATCCAATGGTCAATATTAATTCCTTCAAATTTTGCCATAGGACATTTCGGTAACTAACTATTAGGGTGGATTTTTTAATTTTATTATAATGATTAATAATGTAATTAATAACAATGCGATGCCACTGCCATATGACGCAACCATCTCAGTTCGTCTGACATTCCTCACTCGACGGCCTGACGCAGCCGCCCGGCGGCTGTCTCCTCGGTCGCACAGGGTCGACCGCTCTGCGTCGAATGGCCTCTGGTCGCCGCTCCAAGATCTTCCTCGCATGCGTCCCAGCGACGACGCAGCCGCCTCGTCCCGCCTAGCGGCCCTCTGCCCGTCTGCACGTACTTCAGTCTGCGCCTTAGATCGCTTCCTCTGTTGCCCTTTCTCCGTCTTGCGCGTATGTCAGTCGGCGTCCACTAATCTAAGCATGCCGCACGCACGCGGAGCAGTAGGCAGCAACACGCGCTTGCAGATAGCGGAGGAAAGGAGTGAGGGGGATGTAGCGAAGGAGAGGGCAGAGAGGGGAGGCGGAGGGCGTTTGCCTCGGCACCGGTATGGGGCTCGAGGTGGCGTCCGTGTGGTCGTGGGAGGCTCGGTCGGTGAGCATGTTGCAGGGCGGCGCTTCAATCAGGGTCCGTGTGGCGCCGGAGGAAATGGACGCGGTTGCCGCGTCCATGCACTCCAGGATGGGAGCGAATGCGCGGGACGGGCTGGGGCGCAAGGCGGGCTGACAATGGCCGGCTGCAGGTCGCAAACTCAGCACGTGCAGAGTTGCGGTAGCCGCTGGCAATGGCGACGGAGCAGGGTGGGCCAAATGAACGATGACGTCTCCGTGAAATTGCAGCTATGCCCTTCACTTGATTTGGAAGGGAATGTGCCTACGGGATTGATTAGCAGCGAACTACTCAAAACGCCCCTAATTGCTCCATATACTACTGAAAATTTGGGGTAGTATTGCCTCATCTGAACCGTCAAACCATAGAAATTAACGGTCCTAATTTAATTGATGTACCGTAAAAGGTCTCTATATTTATCATCACTATACCACACATACCCTCTCCTACAAGGTTAGCTCCGTTCACGCGCACATAATGCCACTCATTGGTGTTCCCACCAATAGATGTATTGTGCCGTGCTCAAACCGGTATGTTGCTGCCGCCCTGACTCGTCATCTTCCTCTGGCGCTTTCTAAGGTAAACACTTCTTACCAGACGTATGATGCTAAGCATTTGTCAGACCCCTCGAGCACTGTCGATTCATTTTTGATCTCACGGCTGAGAGACGCTCAAAATCCTTCCGGAAGATCACGTTACAAATAACCAGATTTTCTGGCCCACGTCCCCTAATCACTCCCAATCCCAAATTAATAGCCGGAACCTTCATATACATCATGCCTGTGCTTCTTCACTGTATAGAGTTTGCAACATTCTAGTCATTCTTCTATTTCTCTATACTATTGTGTTATCTTGAGACTGCATGAAATTGACGCTTCTTCCAAATACCACCGGTGCATGGTAGCTACCATTACAGGTTGCAGAGCCCACTGCCATAGAGAGACGACGACAGCGAGGTGGCTGATGTGAGTTGAGGTGGTGAGGACAGCAGGGACATTGAACGCGATGGTATGCGGCACAATCATCTTGCCGCCATGTTGGCCTCTTCTCCGGCGAAGTTGCATCCATGGTGCTCCTACTCGATGTTCTGGTCATCATCATCTCTCATGCTTCCTGCGATCGATGCTTCCGATTCCTCGACGTCACTGGCTCTAAATAGTGGGAATGATGCTTCCGATCATTGTCACAGACACAAATGTTTCAGATTCTGTGTATTGTCATACAACCTATGTAGTATGTGCTTCCTTAAGTTTAGTTCCAGATATGTGCTTTTTTTTGAATTTTCAGATATGTGCTTTGGTATAATGTGTGGCATGTTTCGAAGCATTTGCGTGTTAATTTGCTTCGTTGTTTGGTAAATTGGCATGCTTTGGAAATATTGTGTTCATGCTTCAGTAATTCTCAAACTATGCTTCTGATGGCTCACTGCCAGAAAAAATGCATCCGTGTTACATTTGACACGATACATTTCCTAGAAAATATTGCCTGCTTCAACCTAATAAAATTGTACTTCGAAATACAACCACACGTGCTTCATTTCTTACACTAACATTGCAATAGTATAAGGAATTTGGTACTACATTTCTCATGCTTCAACCAAATAAAATTGTGCTTCGAAATACAATGATGTGTGCTTCATTTCTTACACTAACATTGCGATGGTATAAGGAACTTGGAACTACATTTCATGGTTAAACCAAATAAAATTGTGCTTCAAAATACAACCACACGTGCTTCATAGCAGAAAACAAATCATGACAATGCTTGGAGAAAAATGTGACCATGAATTATGAAGCATGGCATGTACTGTTGGAAGCATATGATTGACCCCGGAAAAAAAAGGAAGCATATGATTGAAACCAGTATGGAATAAAAGGAAGCATCACGCATGTATGGAAATTCCTGTGATTGTATGGACATGGAGCGAATATTGGAAGCTTATATATGGAAGAAGCGTGATTAGAGAAAATCTATAAATGTTATCGAAGCATATTATTTTCTAAATTAAGTTGAATCAAATTAGATCAAACCAAACTTCGACGGTGGTTGGAAGTAACATGGTGCCCGGAAGACGATAAATGATAGCAAATTTATGCAAGATTTTGTTTCTAGATAAAATAAAATAAATTGTTACATTGGACATAAAGTTTTTTATTAGATCGAAGCAAATTTAACGTGTACTGGAAGCTAATTTTAGTAGGAAAAGAAACAAAATTTCGTTCAGTAGAAAATAAGGCCGTACGTCCTTGCTTGATTTTTGGGCGTGATTAGTTTGTGGAACAAAATTAGTACATGGAAATAAAGGTGGACCCACAGATTCTGTCCAACCGTGATTTCTGGGAGCAGTTAATTCTACGAAGCTGATTACCAGGAAACTGCCTGAAGAAAAGTCCCACGCTACTAATCTAACGGGCAGAAGCAGCCTCATCCTACGGTGTTCGGCTAGTCTGATGCAACACTAGGGATCAGTAGTCTGATCCCTAGCAAATAACAACTTACTAGATTTTTTATAATAAAGGAAATTTAGCGTGATTTATGGGAAGCAATTTTCGGCTAAATTAGAAAGCAACGAGAGGGTGCATATGTAGTGGACGTGTTTAGCGGAACGATTAACTAGAGCAATGAATTAAGGATGAAGGATCCAAACCAACAAACCATGTGTGGGCCATATTAAAATATTGGACCTCTATAGTCTGATGGGCAGCCCGGACTTTAACTAAGAGCAGTGTCATATCATAATGACCACAAGAGTTAAGGTGGCCTGTTGGTTACTACTTGTCATACGAACGCTAGAGGTCTCTAGTTCGAAGATAGGTGTTTGCCTATTTTTTGAACTTTAATATGAGTAGAAGAGAACAGAAGGGTGTTAGTGGGCCGGCCCAGGCCGGAGGGGTACTTGGATGATGTATGTACGGACGGGTTACCCATCATACATACGAAACTAGATACGATTTGATAAAGGTCTATATTACCCTTTATATGTTTTGTGAAGGGGGTTTACCGAAGCGGGGCTCTTATGTGATAACCTTTGCAAAGAAGGTGGAGGACATAGTACCCTTATACAGATTTTTCCAAAGTTGAAGAAGATGTTCTTGAAAGATCTATCTAGTCTAGAGGTTTGGGCAGAAAACAGTGCGGGAGTGGCTATTGATAGCTTAGTAACATTCCCGGTGCGGGAAGAGCTACGGATCGAGGACTGCCCTAAGTTTACAAGTTTTCCACTTAGCCCCGTCCTTAAAGCTCTGTGGTTACTGGAGAGTGGGACTTCATTGTCCCACGAGGATATTCCAAGGTTTTCTATGTCCTTTGAAATTTTGCGGATTCAGTGCTTCAATCACTTGGTGGCGCTTCCTTCGAGCCTTGAGGATCTAACACAACTGAGGAAGCTAATGGTGAATCACTGCAGTGGCCTGAGAGCGTTACCTGATGGGATGGACGGCCTCACTTCTCTTAGACGATTTAGTATCTATGGTTCTCCACGGATAGAGGAATTCCCGAATGATCTCCTTTAGCGGTTGCCAGCCCTTGAATCCCTACACATACAAGGCTGCCCTGAGTTGGAAAGACGATGCAAAGAAGGAGGGGAGTATTTCCACCACTTGGTCCCTGTCCCAGGTAAAACCATTCTACCATAATACACAACTGGAGGAGTGGCTATTTTGGTAGAGGGCTGAGGTGTGTATGTCACAAGTCCTCTTCTGTGTTCACTCAGAGTCTGACAATAACTGAGGTGCGTATGCCACGAGTGCCTTCCTCATGCTTATGGTTAACTATCTTTCCTCAGTACGTATAATATAACTAACTCCCAAGGCCCAACTGGCTACTCTTTATTTTCATTTTTAGGAACCGCTGACTCTGAAATCTTTTGATCTTCAGTCTCGTTCCCACATTATGCTTTACTAGTTGGTTGCTCGTGCGTTGCCATGGAATAACACAAATTATAATGAGAAATAATTGCTTGAAATGACAAATGTTTGTCGAACATGATGTCATGTAATATCCATTCATACTTGACAACAATATTCTATCTCATGCTCTAAAAAACAGAGGAGGCATCATGATTCGGTCTGAGAAGGCATGTCTGATGCTCTAAACTAAATGTCGCATGATGATATCAATATCACGAGGATCATTGTCCTCGTATGTCGGCCCTTGTGTATGGACACATGTTTATGTAGGTCGCATCCCTCCTTCACATGCATTGTATATAATACTCTCTCTCCTCATCTCTGGTGTATATCACTTGATATGTAATACTCTCCCCCCCGCCCCCACCCATATGTGGCAGGAGCATCGCGGCCACATCAAGCCAAACGGCGACAACGATTTCCTAGTTTTCTTTCTTAAAATTGATTTCTACATAACGCTAATTGTACCTCCATCACAAACAACCCTTTAATAATAAAGATATACAATCATAGTTTATATTTCTTAAACTTGGTTATTTGTTTTGTGGTGATTTGGCTTTGTGAAAATAGAAATCAGAGGGATGTAGTACATTCATGGTGGAATGAATCACCTGCAAATACCAAAACCCTGTTTCTACTCGTTATTTTCCGTTCTCCTTTTTATAGTGTGGCCATGTGGTGAGTACAAAACATGCATCAAGCGCTAGAAATATATTTATACGTCATACACATACATATTATATGAAAAAGATACGGTAAGTATAAACTAAATTGACTATACGAAGAATGAGCTGATGATTGTCGTCCACAGACCAACATCACACTTCACGTATGGATTTTGCTTGTATGGATCTTCATTTAGTTATTTATATGTGAAATCTCAGTGATAAGACGGCTAAATACACCAGCAATCTGTGGACCCACAATAAGATCAAGAGATATCCAACGGTCAATCCGAAAACAATAGATCTCTTGATATGGATGTTCTATGTAATGAAATTCTCTCGAGAAAGTACTCCACTGGTCATTCAAATTCTTTATAGGGAAAGCATTTCACAAGGAAAACTGCAGCAAAGTAAAGGATGCTCATAACAGTTTAATCAGTGTCGCTTATAAGAGATGCACTGCAGCAGTAGAAGAATGGCGTATGATCATATAAAAAATGGAATGACATTCCCTGGAATATCTATTCAGGTTAACAAAATAAAGAACCTTTGTGTACAATTCGAAGCAGATATTACGAGCTGAAATCTTCAATGCGTCCAACTTGTACCACTGGCGCTCTTACACTCTCGGTCTCTCGCACAAACTCTTTCTACACCTATAAAATCTGTAAAAGAAAAACAACATTACCAACATTAACATGATGTAGAATTTGTAAGGACATGAAGCAAAACAGCAGGATATAGAGTAACATGGTCTCTTCTCTTAGGAAAAGGATCTTCTGTTAGTAATAGACTTTGTAAATATTAACCCCTCATCATGTAAATGTCAAATTATGTTTTAAAAAGCGGGACAAGATGATACATTGCATAAATCAAACTGAAACCGAAATGAAACATTGCCATCTACAGATCTATTGAAATATTAGTAATCATTTCAGGAAACAGAGAATGGCATTTGTAGTCCACAATTGTTATCTACACATGCTTATCCTGTATATATGCTATCCACCCAGCACGATCTTTCATAAGAGAATGTCACCTTCAACTATCTTTTACCAAAAGAAAAGGTGCAAGCACAAAAAGAAAGCCCAAAATTTCTTGTCGAGGATCAAAAACAGAAATATTTCAGTAGGATACACCCCTCCCCCTTTTCTTCGTATGCCTACCCCATCAACAAGTTCTATTTGCATTGAACTCAGTGCTTGGCCTTTTCTCTTGCACATCTTGTCTATCTATAAAATAAAAAGAAATCCTATGTTACCGAATACTGATGAAACTTCTGCTTGATACATCATTGCCTAAAATTGAAACTATATTATAGAAGTGTGACTGCGTATAAGAGAAAATGCATGATAACTATAGGGGTGCATTTTGCATCCTGAAAGAATACCAGCTTTGGATGTAAAAGGTGAATCAATTTTTACCAAACTTAGACATGGAGAAAAATAGAGGGGCATCCTGTAGTGAAAACAATCTTGGGATGTACGTAAAAATGCAAATGCTAGAAGCTTGTCACATGTGTACACTGCTTAAAGGCAATGAACCTCTTTCGATGCTGTCTACGCCTTTCTGCTAAGGAAGATTTAAATCTCGTGAAAATACAGATAAAATTTCACGGTATACAAAAGCGTGAAAAGTAAACGGTGCACATAGAAAATATAAAAAAAAACAAGATGTAGTATTTCTGTAAGGACTTGTCTAGTGATTTTATTGGAACATTTACCTTATGCTTCTGCGGATGCAAAACAATTAATAGCGTGGAAGTTTCTAAACACACATAAATATGATATTTCTGGACTAAACAATAGATGCGGTAGTAATCCTCATAAATGTTCTCTTATGTTTCTCCCATTGTATTGATCACATAATATAAGAAACAGATTATTTTTCCGAACTACAAAGCTTACAGTGAAATGCGTATCTCTCATAGTTTTGTTGTGTGCACATGAGATTGCAGAATGCATGTATCATTAGAAGTTTAGGTACATGCCCTCCATTATCTCAGAAAAGATGCGTGCCTCAACCCAACCTACTTGTAATGTGAAGCAGTGCATGAATCGAGAGAAGGGAGGCACAATCTTTCATGGCGTGCTAGTCTAATCTGATATGAACCCTCATGAATGAATGAAGAACAAAATGAACACAGATAGAAGGCAACCCTGGGTATACACTGTCGGATAGCATCCGGCGGCACGAACCGTAGCTAAACGCGCCGAGGACACGTTCTTCGTCGCGCCGCTTCAGCCGCAGAAGCAAAACCACCGTCTCCGGCGGCGGCGGAGCAACCGCATAGGTAGAGGAGGAAGGGGAGGGGTCGGTCGTCAATGTCACGGACCTGGATGACGATGATGGAGTCAGGCCATGGGTAGCCATAGCGATCTCTGATTTCTCCTCGTGAGATGCACGAACAGGGACCAGCAGCGCTGGCAAGGAGGAGGGCGAGCAGGGCCGTGGTCGCGTCCCACGGCGTTAGGCACCAGGGCGCTGGACGGTGAGAGCGTCGCCCACGGCGCCGCTGGCTCACCGCGCTGCAGCACGTCCTTGGAGAAGGCCATCAACTGGAGGCAACGCCGGGCTGTAGCTGTCGTCGCTCTTCTTGGCCTTCATGAGACTTTGAAGCCGATGACGTACCCATCACCGTCGGCGAACCCAGCATCCATGATCCAGCGAAGGAAGGAGCTTGGTTGACGCCGTTGCGATGCCACCACCGCTGTATTGGAGCACGGCCTCCCAGTCCTTGCCTCGATGGTGATGGGGGGCCCCCACGCCGTGATCGTACTTTTTTTGTGCAGACCAGTGTGAGAGGCGATGAGAGGGTTGGGGAAGATCGGGCATCGGACATGGGTTCGTGCGTCGCACGAGAGGGGAGATCGTGGGTGCAAGGATCGGGATAAGACGGAGGCGTGGATCTTGGAAAAGGAAGCTCTGCTAAAAGCAAAATCGCGAATAAGTTCAAAGACCAGGACCCGTCTTATTTGCTGAAAACCTGTCTGTTTAGGGACTCTTTCCTTTCTGCGTCTTTTTTTAGGAAGGAACCGTGTGAGGACTATCGATCGCCAGTCGGGGGTGGATCCGGCTTGCCTGCTCCCTCGCAGCTCCCATCCGTGCTCCCACTTCATCCTACGGCTGTCTTTTTCCTTTTTTCTTTTTAATCTAATTATCTCCCCTCCTGATTTTAAGGGGGTGGAGCCGAGCCTTATTTTGTTTCAATCAAATCAAGGCACGTATGCGGGAGCACGGATGGGCACACGGGGAGGGAGCAGGCAAGTCTCGTCGACGGGGGTAACCATCACAACGTTCGATCCTCCTTTAATAATAGAGATATTTTTAATATAGGCGAAATCCCAATTTTTATTAGCATTTGACAAACAAAAAGAATATCTCGAGATCTATTATGCTTAATTACTTATCTGCTAAAGTAATTTCTTCAGCAGGACAACCAGAAGTATGGTGCCAGCGGTGACCGCTGGTTCTTCTGGAGACTAGGTTACATCGACCCAACCGCGTCTTTACTGTAAAATCTGCCTACCACTTGTCGATGTCGAGGAGAAGACAGAGGGCGGGTCAACATGAATCGTCCAATCCCGTTCAGAAACACAAAGCATATATGGCGTTGTGGGAGACTAGCGCGCCACCGAAAGCGAAGATTCATATGTGGCGAATGATACGTAATGGACTGGCTGTGGGATTAGAACTCCACCGACGACGAATCAAACCGGGTGTTTTTTGTGTTGCATGCGGAAGAGAAGAAACCATTCTACATCGCTTCTGGGCATGTCAGCATTCCTCTCAGTTCTGGGAGCTTTTGCGTTCGGAAAAAGGTATTGCGGTGGCAGCCCCACCGGGTCAGATTGATACCCAGAGCGTGCTAGCTCGATGGCTTCTTGAGTGGTTCTCCGGTGCATCCGACTACGAGAAGGAGGCAATGATTCAGGTGACATACGGTTTATGGCTGGCGAGGAACGGGCGAGGGACGGAAACCGGATTCAGTAGCCACATGTGATAATGGAAGCAGTGCATGCTCATATGCTGGATTGAACGAATGCTCACCAGCCCAAGGTGCGCACGAGAGAGGTGAAGGAAGTGCAGAAGTGGGCAGCTCCGACGGAGGGATGGATTAAGATTAACTCAGATGGAGCTGTTTCCAAGGATGGAGTTAAGGCAGGAGGCGATGCAGTGCTACGGGACCACAATGGTGCTTTTTTAGCTAGGGTAAGCCATCTTTTTCCTAACATTGCAGACCCGGAAGCTGCTGAAATTCTAGCATGCAAGAGAGGTTTACAGGTGGCTGAGGAGTTTGGAGCTCAAAATGTCCATGTGGAATTGGATAGCCAGCATGTAGTGCAGATGATCAATCAAGATGGCAGGAACTTCTCGGCGGTGGGTCCGTGGATTCACGACATCAAGCAAATGTTGGAGATGAAGCAAAGAGCCAAAGTGACTTGGGTTCCACGTTCAGCAAATGTCGCTGCGCATAAGTTGGCTAGAGTAGGTGTGGGTGATGAGTTATGTAAGGTTTGGTTGGGGGTGTCCCCAGACTTCATTTTGGATGTAATCTTGGATGACATTCCAGGCTTTGTTGAGTTTTAAATAAAGCAGCGACATTAATCCTAAGAAAAAGCAAAGTCGGTCTTGAAAAATCTTTTAGTTACATCCCTCAATTCTTTGACCAACGCCCTTCAGCGAATATATTTCCTCCAACGCTCTAGGTGATCGGTCCAGTCGGAAGGTGCGATATATCTCTGCTTAATTTTTTCAAGAAAAGGAGGATGACCTCCGGTCTTTTCATCTGGGTGATGAATGCGGTCACTTTATTAATTATTCTCACAAAACCTTATAAAGTCATACAACAATAAGATTAAATCCACTGTCTAAGCAACAACTGTCACTACATCTATCCAATTGATGAAGGAGCACAGATAGTCTGGGTCTAATACTAGACATCGCAGCCAAACCTAAACATCTAAGACCTGATGTCCCAACTAGGACGCCTGCCGGGTATGGGGCACCTACCAGTCCGGCGCATTCCTCAACCAGGACGCCTGCCGGGTATGAGGCCGCCTGTCGGTGTCAAAACCGGCGGATCTCGGGTAGGGGGTCCCGAACTGTGCGTCTAGGCGGATGGTAACAGGAGGCAAGGGACACAGTGTTTTACCCAGGTTCGGGCCCTCTTGATGGAGGTAAAACCCTACGTCCTGCTTGATTAATATTGATGATATGGATAGTACAAGAGTAGACCTACCACAAGATCAAGGAGGCTAAACCCTAGAAGCTAGCCTATGGTATGATTGTTGTTCGTCCTACGGACTAAAATCCTCCGGTTTATATAGACACCGGAGAGGGCTAGGGTTACACAGAGTCGGTTACAATGGTAGGAGATCTACATATCCGTATCGCCAAGCTTGCTTTCCACGCCAAGGAAAGTCCCTTCCGGACACGGGACGAAGTCTTCAATCTTGTATCTTCATAGTCCAAGAGTCCGACCGAAGGTATAGTCTGGCTATCCGGACACCCCCTAATCCAAGACTCCCTCAGTAGCCCCTGAACCAGGCTTCAATGACGACGAGTCCGGTGCGCAGATTGTCTTCGGCATTGCAATGCGGGTTCCTCCTCCAAGTACTTCATAGAAGATTTTGAACACAAAGGTAGTGTCCGGCTTTGCAAAATAAGTTTCCACATATTGCCATAGAGAGAATAATATTTACACAAATCTAATCTGCTGACGTATTCCGTAGCGTGACATCACACCATGGCCAAGTCTTTATTCGAATCGTTTTACTGTTCTACCTCAGCGCGTTTAGCGAGGCGGTTTCCTTGGCACATCTTGTCAAAGCAGAGATCGTGTCCCCTTATTTCGAGATTCTCATCAATACGGGTGTGGGTAACCCAACCACGCCATTGATTATGACGCTTGGGAGATAAGCGAGTTTTACCAGGCTGGTGGGGACGCATAGTCGCGTCCGCCCATATAAGGGGATAAGAATCCACCTTTTCATCCACGCCTTCTTCCTCCTTTGCCTATCCATTTCCGCGCACTCGAGCTCCAGCGCCCAAGTTCGCACACCCCACCTCAACCTTCTCCAGCCATGTCCGGAGCGGGAGGCAAGTGGATGGTCTCCTCCGTTATGGAGGGACGCATAAAAAACTGAGGAAGGCCGGATACTTGTCTAACGATATTGCGCACCGGCTTCCCGAAGAGGGGCAGCTCATCCCCACCCCTAGGCCCCATAAGAGGGTGGTGTTCCTCCCTCATTTCCTCCGCGGACTGGGCTTCCCTCTCCACCCATTTGTTCGGGGGCTCATGTTCTACTATGGCCTGGATTTCCACGATCTAGCCCCGAACTTTGTCCTCAATATCTTGGCATTTATCGTCGTGTGCGAGGCTTTCTTCTGCATCCATCCCCATTTCGGCCTATGGCTCAAGACTTTCAATGTCAAGCTGAAGGTGGTGCGCGGCACCCAGGCGGAGTGCGGAGGCGCCATGGTGGGCAAGATGCCCAACGTCCTATGGCTCGAGGGCTCCTTCGCGGAGTCCCTAAAGGGGTGGCAATCGGGGTGATTTTACATCACCGAGCCGCGCGATCCTGAATGGGTCGCAGCCCCCGAGTTTTGATCCGGACCCCCTACGCGGCTCGCCTCCTGGAAAGAGACGGGCCTGTCGTGGGATAAAAAAGGAGAGTTGACCGGACTCCAAACATGCGTCCAAACCCTGGTGGACAAGAAGCTCAAACTTGTCAACGTAGTCCAGGTTATGCTCATCCGCCGGATCCTCCCGTGTCAACAACGGGCTTTCAACCTGTGGGAGTTCGACCCGGCGCGGCACCGAACTCTGAGCAGGCTCTTCGACACGATGTACGAAGATGCCTGGAAGGTGCTTTTCAAGGGCGCCGAGGCCCCCGCATCCGCTGCCAAGGATCGCGGATTCAGCACGCAGCGTCACGCTCGTGCGGTAAGCTATTTTTACCTTTTACAGGGTATTAGTTTTTCATAGTTTGACTCCATGTGGGATCTAAGCTCCCTTACCTTTGACAGGATTGGCAGGAGACGTCCGGACAGATCAACCGTCCGGCTCCTTTGCCCGAAGGCCCAGCGGACGCTCGCTTGGCGAAGCTGCTGGTTCCGGCACCCTATGTGGTGCCGGAGAAGAAGGCCAAGAAGAAGGCCACGGGGACTCAAAAGAGTGCCCGGCGCCAGGAGGTGTCGGATTCATCATCCGACGAATCCAATGCGCACTCCTCCCACGAAGACGAGGAGGAGGAAGAAGAGACCTCTCCCCCTCCAGCGGGGGGAGGGAAGAAAAGGAAGGCCGTCCCAACTGGGGAGGCCGAAGGGTCCAAGAAGGGGAAGACCCCTCCTCCGGACTACTCCACCAACGCCGACGACGGCGAAGAGGAGTGGCCGCACAGGGCCAAGCCCCTGGCGAGAACGTAAGTATCCGGATACCAGAGTGATTCATAGTATTCCTCCATTGCACAGCTTTTCCTTACGTCGAACATGTTTATGCAGTCCGCCCAAAGACTGGCTTGACGTGTCGTCGAGCGGTTCCCTGGATTCGTCGGATGTGAATTCGCTTCCGACGGCTATCTCCCCCCATCCTACGGACGACGCCGAGGCGGCGTCCCAACAGGTTCCAAGCCAGGAGGAGGTGGTCCTGGAGGCGCTGCAAGGCGACCTCCCGGACTCCAGGCGTGAAGGGGATAGAACCCCCAAGGGTTCCAAGTCCGGCTTTGAGCCGGACACCACGCCGGAACCTTCAACAGTTCCGGACTCTGGTAGGCAGCCTCCTTCCAAGAGGAGCAAGCCTACCGAGCCGGTGACCTCCGTCCAACCGGAGGCACCGGACAATTTGCTGGAGGTGCTTAACGGCGCCTCCATCGACGAGGAGCGCCGCACTATTATGATTGCGGTGATCCAGAAGGTTCAGTCCGCCAAGAGCGGACTGACTGAAACCTGTGCCAGCCTTCTAACAGGCTTCGAAGTAAGTAAAGAATATGTAAAAATATTACTGCATAGACAGTAGCCCCTGATGCTCTGTTCGGCGTTCGGAAAGAAAAGCCGAATAGAGGATCTAATAACATTCGCAGGAGTCTAACATAATCAAGTCAATATGCATATGCAGGCTTCGCTGCTGGCCTCCGCCGCACTGACTGCGGAGGCGGATACGCTGAAGCAAAACCTCGCGTGGTCCGAGAATGAGCTTGGCCATGCCAAGAGGCAACTCGAGGAGAAGGAAGGTAAGTAATACCTTGCGCAAGTATATAGAGAAGATGTGGTTGCAAAAAATGATAGGATCAACGTGCTATTATAGGGGCCACGACCGAGGTGGCAACCCTTAAGAAAGCGCTGTCCGAGGCCGAAAATAGAGCGGCCGCGGAGCGCACAGAGAGAGGGAAGCAGGAGGCGCGGGTGGAGGAGGTGCAGAAAGAGCCCCAGGCTCTCGTGAAAAAACACGAGAGTTTGGAGCTTGACTCGAAGACGGAAGCGTCCGAGCTTGCAGCAGCCCTCGAAAGCGCGAAGTCTGCCAAGGCCGAAGCCCAGAAAGTCCTCCAAGAAATTGGAGATATGAAGAAGATAGCGGCGGGTAAGGCATTCATTATGCAAAGCAAGCACGTGAAAGTGAATTATTTGTTACTTACCCGAGTCCGGAGCTCTCCAGGAGCATTCGCAGATTTGCCCCGTAGTGCGTCTGATGCCGCCGCCTACTACCGAGCCGAAGAGGGGAGCTCGAAGGAGAAGGTGTTCTGGTCTCAGTATGCTGAGGCCGGACACCTGGTGCCTTTGAGCGACCAGCTGAAGCAAATGGTTGAGCTCCACAAGGTGGCCGAACATGCCATAAAGGGCCTCATAGTTCGGCTTTGGCCTGGAGAGGCTCTGCCTGGGAGCTACTTCGGGCTGGTGAGGCGGCTGGTGGATGCATGTCCACGGCTTGAAGTAATCAAGCGCTCCGTCTGCATCGAAGGTGCCCGTAGGGCGCTTGCCCGTGCTAAAGTGCACTGGGGCAAGATGGATGCGGAGAAGCTGGTGAAGGACGGGCCGCCGTCGGGCAAGGAGCATCGCGTCCCGGAAGCATATTATGAGGGCATCCTGAAGGGTGCCCGCCTTATAGCGGATAAATGCTCCAAAAATGTAATATTTGAGTAAACTCGCATTTGTGATCCTGTACGCTGAAAACTTGTTCATATGCGCTGAGCAACGCTTTTGAATTTAAAATATTACCTTCTGTGCGGCGATTTATCAAATTTGAGAGATGGCGAGTCATCGGCTTCTGCCCCCATGCCGCGAGTGCTGGGGTGTTCGGGATAAACATGAGCGCTCTTTTTCCCATTCTTGGGTCCTTCGAGAGAGGCGCTTAACACAACGAACAAGGCAATTGGACTATAATGCTTGAACACTCTCACTTAGCCATAGAATTCTATAATTTTAAATTTCGGCGAAGCCCCTAGTGTTCGGAAGACCGAGTTCGGGGCGCTATCCACGCCTAGGCCGGACAAAGCCGACTCCTCGCTCTAAGCGGCATAAGTCTTTAGGGACTCGAAAACCTCTCGAACAGCGACCAGCTCTCGCCTCATCATGACGGTCAGTTTTAGCTTTCTCTATTGAGGTGCTTAGCCCAGCTCAACTGGGGCACAATCACAGTAGTTCTCGTAGTGCTACCTTAGCCGATATAACGGAACGTAAGGTACCAAAACATAGGAGCCGGGCAAACCCAACTATTGACCCAAGACATGATTCGGAGCCGATGCATATAATGCTATAAGTTCGGGGTGCCGCACTTGTGAAAGTGTTGGGATTTCTCACACCGTATTGTGGGGTACTTAAGCCTCTGGGGTATTGGCCGTACCAAAGTGTACGGGTGCAACATGTCATTAATGAACATATATTTGTAAAAAAGAGTAATGCAATAATAGACGGAAGCTATGCATTGTTTATTTAAAAAAGCTGCGATCAAAGCAGAACGATACAAATACTGCAATAAGCAAAAGATGGGACTATTTTTCATGTCCTTTCCAGGGGCAAGCTGCGGAATGTTATGTGAAACAGGTATACTGCTCGTTATAGAGACCACCTTAGAGTTTCATAGTGCGGCGTAGTTTTCTGCTTCCCTGGTTGTATCGTTTGTGCGGCAATTGTACTGCCGGACAAGCCTTCCGAAGAATGGAGTCCTGAAAATAAGAGAAAATTAAAAAAATCGACAGCCCCTAGTGCGGTTTAAGCCGCGTTTCGGGCGTGCCGTGATGGTGCCCCTCCCCCTGTGCTCATGGTATTTCCAGAGCGTAGTTATGTACGCGCAGCACTGGTTTCGCAAGTTCGTGAGGGCTGGGGTTGGGGCCGCATTACTGCGCTTGCTCTGAACGTGCCAGGCGGTCTTGTTGTAGGTTACTCCGGGCGCGCTTGACGGTGTCCAGACGTTTAATGGTCGGACTAGAGAATTGTCTTGAGAGGCTGCTTTGTACTTCTGCTGCGATAGCCGCCGGATGCTCCTCCGTTCGGCGACAGCGTTCGGTGTTTCCATTGACCGTGATGACGCCTCGAGGGCCTGGCATCTTGAGCTTGAGGTATGCGTAGTGCAGCACCGCATTGAACTTGGCAAATGCGGTTCGCCCGAGCAGTGCGTGATAGCCACTGCGGAACGGGACTATGTCGAAGATTAACTCCTCGCTTCGGAAATTATCCGGAGATCCGAAGACCACTTCAAGTGTAACTGAGCCTGTACAGTTGGCCTCTACACCTGGTATGACGCCTTTAAAGGTCGTTTTAGTGGGTTTAATCCTCGAGGAATCGATGCCCATTTTCCGCACTGTATCCTGGTAAAGCAGGTTCAGGCTGCTGCCGCCGTCCATAAGGACTCTAGTGAGGTGAAATCCGTCAATAATTGGGTCTAGAACCAATGCGGCGAATCCGCCATGACGGGTGCTAGTGGGGTGGTCCCATCGATCAAAAGTGATCGGGCAGGAAGACCATGGGTTGAACTTTGGGGCGATTGGCTCCATCGCGTATACGTCCCTTAGCGCACGCTTCCGCTCCCTCTTGGGGACGTGGGTTGCATATATCATGTTCACCGTCCGCACTTGTGGGGGAAAACCTTTCTGTCCACTGTTGTTCGGCGGCCGGGGCTCCTCCTCGTCATCGCTATGCAGCCCCTTGTCTCTGCTTTTGGCATTTAACTTGCATGCCTGCTTGAACACCCAACAATCCCTGTTGGTGTGATTGGCTGGTTTTTCGGGGGTGCCATGTATCTGGCATGAGCGGTCGAGTATTCGGTCCAAACTGGACGGGCCCAGAGTATTTCTTTTGAATGGCTTTTTCCGCTGACCGGGTTTAGAGTCTCTGAATCCGGCATTAACTGCCATATCCTCAGCATTGTCACCGTTAATGCGGCGCTTTTGCTTGTTGTGACGCGACATGCCACTGGTGTCCTTGGTATCCGAATTACCAGGGCTCTTGGTCATGTTATTGCTGCGAGCTAGCCAGCTATCTTCTCCCGCGCAAAAGCGGGTCATAAGTGTCGTGAGGGCTGCCATGGATTTCGGCTTTTCCTGTCCTAGGTGCCGTGCAAGCCACTCGTCGCCGATGTTATGCTTGAAGGCTGCTAGGGCCTCTACGTTCGGGCAGTCAACGATTTGATTTTTCTTGGTTAGGAACCGTGTCCAGAATTATCTGGCCGATTCCTCCGGCTGCTGAATTATGTGGCTAAGGTCATCGGCGTTTGGTGGTCGCACATAAGTGCCCTGGAAATTGTCGAGGAATGCGGCTTCCAGGTCCTCCCAACAACCAATTGATTCTGCTGGCAAGCTGTTAAGCCAATGCCGAGCTGGTCCTTTAAGCTTGAGTGGGAGGTATTTGATGGCGTGTAGGTCATCACCGCGGGCCATGTGGATATGAAGGAGATAGTCCTCGATCCATACCACAGGATCTGTTGTGCCATCATATGATTCGATGTTCACGGGTTTGAAACCCTCAGGGATTTGATGATCCATTACTTCATCTGTGAAGCATAGTGGGTGTGCGGCGCCTCTGTATTGGGCTATATCACGACGCAGCTCAAACGAGCTTTGTCTACTGTGTTCGGCCCGGCCGGATTGACTGTATCCAGAGTGACGATTACCGTCTCGTGCCATGGGGTGCCCACGCGATCCGTAGATCGATCTTGTTTGCCTTGCCTTGTCCTCCAATATATCTCGCAGGTCTGGCGCATTTTCCCGTGCCTTGGTATTTTTTGAGCGGCGCCGGGGTGTGGCTTGAGTGGAGGGCCAAGAGGCCTCTCTGTCACGGCCACGGGGTGGCCGGTCGGCCGCATCATGGGCTGGTGATGTAGGTTTAGGTGCTTCCTCCTCTAATCGGGGTAGCAGCCTGCGCTTTGGGTAGCTCTTGGAGGGGCGTTTGAGTTCATACTCTTCGGCCGCAAGGACCTCAGTCCATCTGTCGGCTAGCAAATCTTGATCAGCTCTAAACTGTTGCTGTTTTTTCTTGAGGCTGCTCACCGTGGCCATAAGCCTGCGTTTGAAACGCTCTTGTTCGACGGGATCCTCCGGCACGACAAATTCGTCGTCGTCGAGGCTTGCCTCGTCTTCGGAGGGAGGCATATAATTATCGTCCTCAACCTCTCTGTCTGCCGCTCTCTCATGAGGGCTGGCTTCTCCATCCTCCTGTACTGAATCTTGCTGGAGGTGGTTGTCTTCGGCACTGTCCGGGGTGTTATTATCTCCCATGCCGTAATCACCGTTTTTGCTTTGGCGGGATTTAGAGCGGCGCCGCTGACGCCGGTGCTTAGGCTGCTTCTTGAAGGGGTCATCCTCCGCTGTTCCATCGCCATTGTCTTCTTTTGGGGTGTCCACCATGTATATATCATACGACGAGGTGGCTTTCCAGTGCCCTATAGGCGCTGGTTCTTGATCGTCTCCTGCATCGACGTCCATACCGTCGATGTCTTCGGAGTCGAAGTCGAGCATGTCGGTTAAATCATCGACAGTGGCTACGAAGTGGGTGGTGGGTGGGCTTTGAATTTCTTCATCATCCGCATCCCAACCTTGCTGACCATAGTCCGGCTAGGGCTCTCCTAATAAAGAGAGAGACTTTAGTGAATTCAGAATATCGCTGAAGGGCGAGTGCTGAAAGATGTCCGCGGCGGTGAACTCCAAGATCGGCGCCCAATCGGGTTCGATCGGTAGGGGCGCGGAGGGCTCGGAGTCTGGAGACGAGTCCGGCTTTTCGGAGTCACGGGCTTCGCAGAGAATAGGGCTGGTATTCGGCTCGATCGCCGTAGAGATTGCAGCCCCCGAGGCGGTGTCCAACCACCCATCCTCAATTGGCGCAGTTGGCTCTGAATTAATGGTCGGAGCTGATACGGGTGCGGCCTCCAGGGCACTGTTCGGCGGCAGAGCTAGATCATGCCCATCGTGACAGTGCAGCGTGCTCGGCTGCGACTCGAATCCATCGAAGATGAAGTCTCCGCGGAGGTCCGCTGTGTAGTTTAAACTTCTAAACCTGACCTGACGGCCAGGGGCGTAGTTTTCAATCTGCTCCAAATGGCCAAGCGAATTGGCCCGCAGTGCAAAGCCGCCAAATACGAAGATCTGTCCGGGGAGAAAGGTCTCACCCTGGATCGCATCGCTGTTAATGATCGAAAAAGCAATCGGGCCTAAAAGTGATGACACAGAGGAACTCTTAATGAAAGCACCAATGTCGGTGTCAAAATCGGCGGATCTCGGGTAGGGGGTCCCGAACTATGCGTCTAGGCGGATGGTAACAGGAGGCAGGGGACATAGTGTTTTACCCAGATTCGGACCCTCTTGATGGAGGTAAAAGCCTCCGTCCTGCTTGATTAATATTGATGATATGGGTAGTACAAGAGTAGACCTACCACGAGATCAAGAAGGCTAAACCCTAGAAGCTAGCCTATGGTATGATTGTTGTTCGTCCTACGGACTAAAATCCTCCGGTTTATATAGACACCGGCGAGGGCTAGGGTTACACAGAGTTTACAATGGTAGGAGATCTACATATCCGTATCGCCAAGCTTGCCTTCCACGCCAAGGAAAGTCCTTTCCGGACACGGGACAAAGTCTTCAATCTTGTATCTTCATAGTCCAGGAGTCCGGCCGAAGGTATAGTCCGGCTATCCGGACATCCCCTAATCCAGGACTCCATCACCGCCGCAGCCACCTGCCACCAATCCATCTTCAGAGTTATACTGTTGCATGTACCGTGCCAGGTCTCTCTGCCATCGATACCACCACGATGACCGACAGCGTCGTCCTCCTGCGCGAGTCCATCCTCCCACAGTGAACTCCGAATCTGCACCGCGCCACGCCGTCAAGATCCGTCGCCATCAGTGTGTAGGATGAATCACCGCTCCACCAAAGAATCCGTCCTCTGGTCCCTCGATCACGTGTGTACCTCCAAGAATGACGCCCCCAAGGAAGAAACGACACCAGAGCGCCGCCGTCATCCGATCATCCGATCTAGGATTTTCCCCGGAGGTAGCAGAGAGTAGCCTTGAACTTCTCCAAGGCGTTGCTTTCAAGAAGGGAACGACGCAGATAGCGCCGCCACCGCTGTCCTTAGCAGACGCCGAAGGCAAGTTTTCATCCAGATCAGTTCGAAGGGATCCAACTCTCGTGCATGGGCCGCCCTCACCACTCGCACCACGAGGCAGAACCCTGGAGCACCGGCAGATCAGCGAGCCGCCGGCAACACCGCATCCAGATCGCCGGCCACGCCGGGCCGCCGCCATCCCTCACGCCGTCCGGGTCAGAGATGGAGCCGCCGACCGCGCACAGGGGCCACCGCCGCCTGCACACGCCAGAGTGCCGCCGAGGGCCCAGCGCCTGCCACCGCTTGCCGAGGGCCGCCGCCGCGCGCCTCGAGCGGACTCCCACGCACACCAGGGGAAACCGCAAGCGTGAGCCCTGCCGTCGCCCCCAAGCCCGCGCCGGCGCGCCCCGCCTCAACCGCGCCGCCAAAAACCGCCGTGATCCGCCCGCGCCAGATCTAGCGATTCGTGGGAGAAGAGATCCCGCCGCCGACGACGCCGACCGGGCTTTGCCCGGCGGCGGCAAGGAGGAGAGGTCGGGGAGGGACGAGGACGCGGCGGTGCTAGGGTTCCCCGGTGACACGGGAGGAGACGGAAGCTTAAGATCTCTGCTTAATTTTACCCTGAACTGTGCTAAATTCAATTCGGCACAGTTCTTAATCTAGCTAAACCTCTGTTCTGCTTCGTAAGTAAATACCAAGATTGCTTTGATGACACTACGTAGTCTAAGACTATGACAAAATGCTTTTATCATTGTGATCTGCTTCTCCTTTCTCTGTAATCGTCAAGGAAATTGGTTATGAGACTCAATGCTGATTTCGTGTCTGTCAGGAATCCAGCGTCGGATGACATCAGCTGCAAAACCGTTTCGTTCTTAAGCGAACAAGAGTAAGCGCATCCTAACTAACTACTCATTTGCCATGCTCAGTAACTGATGGATGTGCTCTTGTGCACTTCTTTGGTATACTAAAAATTAGTATCTTGCTTTGAACTACAGTCAGAATTCAGATACCACTCTGTAATGGTAGCGTCAGGAAAGTCCAAGCTGTTAAGCAAATCTGCATGAATGTCTTCCCTGGTAAATCTCCCTACAAATTTCGTGGATGATATGCTGACAATATTCAGGTATAATGCAATGCTAATGTGATGAACCTATGTACCTGCAGGTTAGCATTTCTGAAAGCATCCACACAAAATGAAGAGAGCAATGCCATGCTTATCAAGCAAAGTCAAAAATCCATCACCATGGCATGTGACGTGTGTTGTCTGAAAATTGATGAAATGATCAGCAGATCAGAACTAGATCATGCTCTGACCGTCGTCGATTTCCCTATAGATTTTCTCTACGTGTGTGTGTCAGTGCAGACAGATATTTCTTGATCCAGTTTCTCTACACATAGATGTCAGTGCGAATTTGTATTTGCCTGTAAATTTGCGAAGAGTCCCTTGGCTCTCAGAGGAACGAAGCCCATGTCTGTGTGCCTGGCAATCTGACATGTGAGTGAGAGCGTTTGTGTGTGGAGGCGTGTGTGGTGTATAAACACAGGCGCTTGTCGAGTGTTTGTGTTTCGTCAGTCAATGAAATGGTAATGTCTGAATTCCTCTTGCAAACCCTGTCAAACTGCAACGTGGAAGCAAGAATTACAAATCAATTTAATTTGATCTGATAACAGTTCGTCATCAGATCTTGTTATGAATATGAAGCATAAAGTCTGAACTAGCACACTTTATCGGTGCGTTGAAAATCCAGTCCCGTCAGAATTCAGATACCCAAACTCATAAGGGCTCGTAAGTTATTCTTTTCATCCTCTTTTTCTGAAGCTATTTATTCGGGTCAACTTGTTTTTTTCAATGAGTTGTGCATAAGTTTGTCTGGCACCGCAATATTAGTTCCCTAGGGATCTGTGCGGTCTGCAGACGTTCAAAAATATTTGACCAGCACTATATTGATTCATTTCTCAGAAGCCGTCTCCTTGGCGATGTTGAAGTTGACATACATGTCCTCGTAGTACGCCGCCAGGGGTACAGCGTACAGGGACCTGCATACAGTCAGAGTGCCATATATTGACATGCGTCATATGAAACCAGTACCGCGTTCTAGCACTCCCAAACACCTACGATGAAACGAAGCATCTGCCGGTCTTTTTCTCTTTTCTGTTATATTATTGGACGATATAATCTTCTCCTCCATCTCCACCAGTGAGCACAGGACTCGCCTCCTCTTTGCCTGGCACTTTGGCGGCTGGTGGCGGGTAGCGGAATAGGGGAATTCCGGTGCCTCAGCTCCGGGCTCTGCCCAGTAGATAGGTTAGGATTTTAGTCCTTACATGGGCGGTGTTTCATCTCCGAGTCGGTTTTTTGGGCTTCGACCCTCCTTGAGTTCATCCATCAGGACGGATTATATGGAGCTACAGTGTAGATTCCACCTACTCCTCAGGATTGCGAGGTTAAGGCTGGTCACAATGGGCAAGAACATAAGCTAGTAACTTACACACTTCCCTAGACTATGTTACTACCTCCATAATGGGTAGGAACATCTATGTAGTGTCATGCAAAGATGTATTTATTAGGTTATAGACTTATTGTTTCTTGGAGTGTGTGATGTTCCGGTAACTTAGCTAGTTACCACAAGCACCTCTCTCTTCATTAAATATGTGCCACATAAGCAAAGTTGTATTGGAGTGTGTGATGTTACTCCTAAGTTCCTCCCCATTGTGACCAGCCTAAGGTTTCTCATCGTGCATTAATAAATGCAGTGATAGATTTGGTGTCAGGTTCTTTGATCGATTCAAGGGACAACAACGACGACTGCGGCTCCAATGATTGGTTCTTAAGGGCACGTGCACAAAGACTTCTTAGCTGTCATCGATAAGATCAGGCCCACTCCGGTATGGGAGCGGACGTCGGCGGTTTAATTTGTTGACGGTGGTGGTCCTTCGGTGCTCCAGGGCCCTCAATGTAATTTTATTATGTTTAGGATGCTTTGTACGTCCAGTGAACCTTTATAATATATTTCGGTCAATAAAGAAAAAACATGAGTTCGTTGTGATATGACTTGCCCCAAGGCGTTCAATTTTTTTTCCCTCGGCCTTCTCTGTTTATTTTCTTCTACTAGTTTCTGTGGGTTTTTTGCTTTTGTTTTTCTAATAATTCACGAACACTTTAAAGAATCATCAACTTTTTAAAAATGTGAACATTTTAAAAATTCATGAAATACTTTTTGAAAAACTTTAACATTTTTAAATTCCTATTGTTTCGAAGAAAAATTACGGACGTTTTAAAATAACTTGTGAAGATTTTAAAACGAATAATTTAGAATATCATGAACATTTTTATTAATTTTAAACTTAATATTTATATTGAATGTCATATTTTGCAGGAAAAAATGCTGAAAACTGTATAGAAAATCCATTGCCCAACATTAGGAGGTGCACGAATTGCTAGGTGGACCGGCCCACCCTACATTTTGGATATACGATGAATAGGAGCACTCGATGGTCTTCTCAAGTTTGGTTTGGTCAGTAATCCTCATGCTTTGTTCTTTTTTACTCGTGAATTTTTTCCTCGATAGTATGACGATAATTCAACAATTTGGCAACCTGTAGAAGGGGTATGTTGTAACGTCCCGAGACCGATGTGCCAGGTGTCGTCCAGTTATTCGTTATTGTTGCCTTGACATTGCTTGCGTGTCATGCATTGCATATCATGTCATCATGTGCATTTCATTTGCATACGTGTTCGTCTCATGCATCCGAGCTTTTCCCCGTTGTCCGTTTTGCATTCCGGCGCTCCTATCTCCTTCGGTGGTCATTTCTACCTTCTTCTCGTGTGTGGGGATTAAACATTTCCGGATTGGACCGAGACTTGCCAAGCGGCCTTGGTTTACTATCGGTAGACCGTCTGTCAAGTTTCGTACCATTTGGACTTTGTTTGATACTCCAACGGTTAACCGAGGGACCGAAAAGGCCTCGTGTGTGTTGCAGCCCAACATCCTTCCAATTTGGCCCAAAACCCACCTAAACCTTCTCCATCCTCTCGGTCGTTCGATCACGATCGCGTGGTCGAAAACCGCACCTCATTTGGACTCTCCTAGCTCCCTCTACCTATAAATATGTGTCTCCTTCCGAAATTTTCGGGCGAAACCCTAGATCCAATCCTCCTCTGCGTCACCGGACATTTTCCCCGCCGCCGGACATGTCCGCCGCCGCCCCCGTGCCCAATCCTGAGCCGCCACGCGCCCCGCCGCCGTCTCCACCGCGCCGGCCCGCGGAGCCCATCGCGGGCCCGCCCGGCCCGGTCGCCGCCGCCGCTCGCCCGAGCGACTCCCCGCGCGGGAGCCCGAGCTGCGCGCCGCCCTTTGCCGGCGTTCGCCTTCGCCGGCACCTCGCCGCGCCTCCGCCGGCGTCTGCCGCCTCGCCGGCGCTGCTCTGGCCGCCGTCCTCCGCCGCCTTGCCAACGCCGTGCGGCCCGCACGTCGCCAGCCCCGCCGCCCGCGCTTCGGCCGCCGCCCCCTGCCTACTCCGGCGAGCTCCCATGACGCCGGCCCCCGCGCTCCTCTTCTCTGACGAGGATCTCCGACGAGCCTCGGTTCGCGCGCCGCCCCGATCCGGATCTGAGACATTGACTTTTTCCCCTCGAGATTTCACTAAGTCCCCGAGATTCCCAGATTCATATGCTCATATTCATCGCATCGTAACTTTGCATCCGTATCTCCGATTCATGCGTGTAGTATATCAAAATGTTCGTCTCAGAGAGTACATCATTTCATCTCATTGCATCATTTTCATTTGAGTTCATTTTGATGCCCGAAATGCTGTTGGAAGAGTGCTATTTGAGATAATTGTCAGATCTGCTGCTCCAATTAGATATTTGTCATTTTTGCCATGATTATTGTGTGCTTGATATGCCCCTGAGCTTTACATGAGTTTTGTTATATGTTTTGCCATCTATCCAGAGGTGCAATTCATGTATTTTTGTGATGTGTGTGGTGACTAGCACAAGCTTGCAAAGTGGTGCATTCGTTAATGCTGATTTCAGGGACTTAGCATTTCCACTAAGTCATTGATCTGTTTATCTCAATATGCCATATGTTCATGTTGTTTCCTAGTGATCCGTGCCTCTTTTGAGCATTATCTGTAAGGATGATTTGTTAATCTTGTAGTGCTCTAT
The DNA here is from genome assembly GCF_003073215.2 of Triticum urartu. NCBI lineage: Eukaryota > Viridiplantae > Streptophyta > Magnoliopsida > Poales > Poaceae > Triticum > Triticum urartu. The sequence continues at coordinate 115,286,404 of NC_053028.1, forward strand.
CCATCCATGTCTTTGTTTGCAATTATGGAGCACCCTAGCTTGAGTCAATCGAGTTCTACTTTTGCTATTTCATGAATCTGGGCAGATTGTCTACTTGTTAGCGATTTTGCCGAGGATGTTGTAGTTGATCCGTGCAGGCTATGTTATTGTTCTTGCCATGTCTAGCTTGTATAATGTGTATTCTTGATGGGTGCATGCTTAGTTCGTCATGCCTTGCTCTGTAGTGAGTGCATCGAGCTCGTAAACATGCCTACTTGATATCTGTTTTGCATGCTCCAGTTTTTCACTAAGTCTAAGAGTCTGATTATGTTTTTTCCATGTTCACATGCCTGCAAATGTATTTTTGGATCCCTTTTGGCTCAAGGTCACTAAAGGACTTTTGTTAAGCTCTTTGAGTAGCTCCATGCCATGCTTTAGTTTGCCATGTCCAGGTCCTGTAGCATATAGTTTTCATGCTCCAAAGAGTGCTATCTGATATGAAATTCCAGACAAGTGTTAATTTCACTAAGTCTGAAATCTGTTTACCAATTGCACTTTTGCCATAATTGTTTGAACCTGTTAATGGATGAATTGGCCGTAGCTCAGTGTTCATATTTTGTTAAGCATCGTGAATGGATCCCTGCCATGTATTTTGTTGCCATGTTTGAGTGTTGTAGCATGTTCATCTTGTTGCATTTAGATGGCTACTTGCTGTATATCGCAGAACGTGGTCATATTTGAATTGCTTGCCATTTACAAACCGTAACTCCGATTCCGGCATTTTTATATCGTTTTCAAGCGATTTCATCTCATCCTTCCAGTGGCACACTTGGATTTTCAAGTTGAGGCCAGGTTCATGCATTCCTTGTCAAATCATGCATATGCATCACATACCGCATCCCGCATATCATACCATGTTCATGTGTTGGTTGTTTACTATGTTATGTGCTTCTTTCCGGTGTTTGCTTCTTTGGGTTGGTTCCGGTAATGTCGCGTTTGTGAGGACCCGTTCGTCTACGTCCGTTTGTCTTCTTCATGGACTCGTTCTTCTTCCTTGCGGGATTTCAGGCAAGATGACCATACCCTCGAAATCACTTCTATCTTTACTTGCTAGTTGCTCGCTCTTTTGCTATGCCTATGCTGCGATACCTACCACTTGCTTATCATGCCACCCATATTGTTGAACCAAGCCTCTAACCCACCTGGTCCTAGCAAACCGTTGTTTGGCTATGTTACCGCTTTGCTCAGCCCCTCTTATAGCGTTGTTAGTTGCAGGTGAAGATTGAAGTTTGTTCCTTGTTGGAACATGGAGATGTTGTCCCTTATTGGAACATGTTTACTTGTTGGGATATCACAATATATCTTATTTAATTAATGCATCTATATACTTGGTAAAGGGTGGAAGGCGCGGCCTTATGCCTGGTGTTTTGTTCCACTCTTGCCGCCCTAGTTTCCGTCATACCGGTGTTATGTTTCCGGATTTTGCGTTCCTTACGCGGTTGGGCTATTATGGGAACCCCTTGACAGTTCGCCATGAGTAAAACTCTTCCAGCAATGCCCAACATTAGTTTTACCATTTGCCACCTAGCCTTTTCTTTTCCCTTGGGAGTCGCGCTCCTAAGGGTCATCATTATTTTACCCCCCGGGCCAGTGCTCCTCTGAGTGTTGGTCCAAACTAGAGTCCTATGCAGCGCCCCCTCGGGGAAACTCGAGGTTTGATTTTAGTTGTATGGAGAGCTCATCTGAGTGTGCCCTGAGAAAGAGATATGTGCAGCTCCTATCGGGATTTGTCGGCACATTCGGGCGGTGTTGCTGGTTTAGTTTTACCTTGTCGAAATGTCTTGTAACCGGGATTCCGAGTCTGATCGGACCTTCCCGCTAGAAGGAATATCCTTCGTTGACCGTGAGAGCTTGTCATGGACTAAGTTGGGACACCCCTGCAGGGTTTTGAACTTTCGAAAGCCGTGCCCGCGGTTATGGACAGATGGGAATTTGTTAACGTCCGGTTGTAGAAAACCTGAAGTTGGCCTTAATTAAAATACATCAACCGCGTGTGTAATCGTGATGGTCTCTTTCCGGCAGAGTCCGGAAAGTGAACACGGTGTTGGAGTTATGCTTGACGTAGGTTGTTCTAAGATCACTTCTTGATCATATTTTTATCGACCGTACTTTGCCTTCTCTTCTCGCTCTCATTTGCGTATATTAGCCACCATATATGCTAGTCGCTTGCTGCAGCTCCACCTCACATCTTTACCTTACCCATAAGCTTAAATAGTCTTGATCGCGAGGGTGCGAGATTGCTGAGTCCCCGTGACTCAGAGATACTTCTAAAACCAGCTTGCAGGTGCCGTTGGACCGTGCAGATGACGCAACCAAGCTCAAGGAGGAGCTTGATGAAGATCTTGTCCTTTGTCTTGTTTCGATCTAGTTGATCAGTAGTGGAGCCCAGTTGGGGTCAATCGGGGACCTTGTCGCATTTGGGGTTCTTCTTTTATTTTGGTTCCGTAGTCGGACCTTGATTGTATTTGGATGTTGTAATTCTTTATTCATGTATTGGTGTGAAGTGGCGATTGTAAGCCAACTATGTATCTTTTCCCTTATGTATTACATGGGTTGTGTGAAGATTACCTCACTTGCGACATTGCTTTCAATGCGGTTATGCTTTTAAGTCGTGCTTCGACACGTGGGAGATATAGCCGCATCGAGGACGTTATATATGTCCCCGCCCACAATGCTTTCAACAATCATAAGTTCTCGCCTATTTGGGTGGACAACTCAAGCAACTCTTCAAATCCTTTGAGGTTAGTTTAGCCCGTGCAAGTTTGGTCTTCCGTGATTTTTTTTGGTGTTCCGGAGAAACGTCAAGATACAAAATGTGAAGTTAGAGTGGATGACTCAAAGATTTTCTTATGTAACTTTTAGTTTTATATGTTTCTTGTGCCTGTGCCTGTCTGTTTTTAGAGATTTGATACATTCTCATTAGTCTATCAATAAAGTCGGATCGTTCACTAGGAAAGCATGCCAAATCCTAATTTATGCTCTGAGTGTTCAAATGTCGACATGAGGGACATAGCATCGATCCATGGGCCGACCAACTAGACAGCAAGTGCTACATACATAGATGGTTTTCGTTCTGTGTTTTTCTTTGATGATTTTTTCTAGGTTTCTTGTGTTTCTGTTCTATTGTTTTTTTTTATTTCTTCCGGACTATATCTATTTTGATTTCTTTCTTTGGATTTACGGTTTTAGTTGGTTTTGTTCCGGGCCTTTCTATCCCTTTCTTTTCCATGTGGTTTTTTATTTTCGATTCTTGTGTTCTCTTCACCTTTACTTTTTTTCCCAATACAATTCATGAAATTTTGAAATGCAGGAATTTTTTTAATTAGTATACGTTTTAAATTATCTAATCTTTTTAATGCATGATTATCTAACATTTAGCAAACATTTTACAAAATTATGAGCATTTTTAGAGATTCACGAGAATTTATTTAAAATTCAAGAACTATTTTTTGTTCCACAGTAATTTTTAAATACGTGAACACTTTTTAGAACTCAGGAATTAGTTTTTAATTTACTTTATTTTTCGCATTATACTCCCGCTGTTCTAGAACTCTTGTCATGGTTTTAGTTCAAGTTATAACTAAAACCATGATAAGAATTCTAGAACAGGGGGAGTAGGTCCTTTTAGGAATGAATTTGTGAATAGTTTTTCAAATTCATGAACATTTTGATAGATTCCATACATTTATTAGTTTTTATGGCCATTTTTTCGGTTTAAGCCTTTTTCATTCATGAGTAATTTTTTAATTTTGTGCACATTTTTAAAAATTTGTAAGCATTTTATAAAGTTTTGAATTTTGATTCTTAATAGACTATACAATAGCCAGTTTTCCGGAGGAAAACCGACCTCCATTCGGTGGTAGGTGTCAAAGATTGCTTAGACCAGTCCAAGTATGCATTGAAATACATGCTATGTACTTTCTTTTCTCAAAATCAGCTAGGAATCGAGCCTTGGTTTATTTAAGCAATGATGATTTTGATCTCAATTACTATTTCAAGACATCGGAAAATCAAAGGAAGGCCGAACGGAGGAGAAATTGCAAGAGTCGGCAACTATATCCAACTCATTAC
>NC_053028.1:115291513-115314926 GCF_003073215.2 Triticum urartu
TAGCGGACTCATACCCACCATCCTCAGTAACAATCATCACACGCTTAGATGGGCATTCTCTCGCATAATGACCTCCACCCTTGCAACGTCGACAAATAATATCATGTGTTTGCCCTGTTGATGCCATGGATGAAGAAGAGCTCTTTGCAGGCCCAGAAGGTGTGCTCTTGGCAGATAGTGGTGATTGTGCCTGCTTTATTGTATCACGGTTGGAGGTGGTAGCCGACGGAGGCGCCGGCTGCTGTGGCAGAACGTGTGGAATAGCTTAGATGATGACCACGTGGTCTGTCCATGATGAAGGTATGGCACAACGTTAGTCCGCGCCAATGCCTATCGATCCTGCACTTCACGTTTGAATGCTCACCGACAACTTGCAGAAAGGAAAAGGTACATCTTGCCTCGGGTCCGCCCGCGCAGCTAGCACCTCCCAATCCCTGTCGATCCGTTGCAAATTCACCAAATTAAGTGCTCAGCTTTTACTAGCAAGTATATTGCAAGCGAAGCCAGAAAAAAACAACAAAGAGGTAAATTAGATATACTCCTGTATACTCTAGAATCGTCTGAATCTCTCTATTTAATCCACCCATAAAACGTGCAAGCATAGTTTCATTCTCGTCAACAATACCACATCTAATCAGGCCAGTTTGTAATTCCTGGTAATATTCTTCTACAGAATTTTTCCCCTATCTTAAGCGCTGCAATTTTTGAAGTAATTCACGTTGATAATATGGTGGAACCCAACGAGTACGCATAGCAGTTTTCAAAGCAGTCCAAGTAGCCGGAATAGGATATAATCTACAATGCTGAGACCACAAAACACATGCAAAACTAGTGAATGCACAAACAGCAGCAGGAACACGTCTCTCCTCGGGATATTGTAAACAAGTAAATCATTGTTCAGTTTCTAACTCCCAAGTAAGATATATATCAGGAACATATCTACCCTCAAATGGTGGAATATTCAATTTTAGTTTAGGGAGATGGTCATGATCTCGTACCTGAGGGTGAGCCCTACCATTGCCATTATTTGCATGTGGACGACCTGGTGGTTGCTGTGCTGTTGGTGGCACGTAGTTCTGATTTTGATCAACCTCATCCTCATAATCTCCCACATAAGCATCCTCCTCCACATCAGCAGTAGGAGCCACAGAAGTATCAACAGCAGCACCAGCAGTTTGGCCCGACTGAAGAGGGACACGGCTCGCTCGGCGGAGGGCTGTTTCCCGACGTGGAGGTAGTCGTCGTTGTTGTTGTTGTAGAGGTGCGTTAGGTGCAGCCGGTGGTGGTGGTGGAAAACGCGAAAGCAATTCAGCAAACTTGTTATTGAGCTTTGTTTCAAACGTCTTCTCCATGCCATCTATCTTCTCCATGACCTCTTCAAATCTATTTAGCACATCTTGCCCCTGTCCACTCATCATTTGTTGAAACTTATCATGAAGCTCCTTGTTCGTCAAGTTCTCCCAGTCAGTCTCGTTGGCTTGTGGTCCTGGCATGGTTAGCAGCAATAGAAACACACAAGAATATGATCCTACAGACTACTAAGAAGTGGTGGTGGTGGCGGGTGTCACAAATCCGTCAAGCAAATCTCAAATTCTTACCAGTTCTTACCCAGCAGCAGGCGGTGATCGGCAACCGTTGTAGTCAAAACTCTCAAAAGCTTGGATAGAGCGATTGCCAGGGAGAGTCAAACGCACGACGTAGATGGTATGTGGAGCTGGGAAGGCTTATAGTATGGTAGCAAAAAAGGGTCAGCAATAATCAATTCAGAGATGCAAAGTTGAATAAACGCAACGACGGTACTGTGCTGGTCCTAGGCTAGACCGTGCTAGAGACGCGAGCCTAGAACACTAACAAAATCACGGCGCTGCACGTAAATAAGGGAAAAGCACACTCTGGAACTTTTTTTTTTTTTTTTCGCTCTTTTTTTTGCGCTCCTCTTTTTTTTGCGAAAAAATCACTATAATGGCGAGTGTCTCAAAACTCTTCCCTCGTCAAACTGATAGGATGGGCACGAAAAAAAAAATTCACTTTTTTTTCGGAAATCAGGGCAGCGACGACGAAAAAGTGCGACAAAAAATCACTATGATGGCACGTGGCTCAAAAGACTCAGAAAAGCCTAAAAATAGGATAGGGAAAAAAAATTTTGCCCGTGAAAATTTTGGCCTAAAAACTGCCCGGGGGTCTCCAGACTCTTTTTTTTTCCGAGACCTACGCAGGCAAGGAAACACGACTCGGAATTTAGATTGATCTCAAGAACAAACCTAATATGAGAAGAACTCGGATTGGTGGTGGATATATGGTTGTGGTATATGGCAGCGGTGGTGGTATATGGTAGCGGTGGTGGTATATGGATAGAGATTGGTGGTGGTATATGGATACGGATTGGTAGGGGTATATGGATATGGATTCAGAGCGGTGGCGGATAAGCAAAAGTGGTAGATGGGCGATGATGATGGTGCGGCGGCGGCGTGACAACTTATGACCAGAACTCGAAACTCTAAAAGACTAGACTCTAAGACCAGCAACTTGACACGACGATGCAACCGCAAATTCAACAAAGCAAAAACCCTAAAAAGATTATGCAAAGGCTCAGATTGGTTCGGATATGATGAACTAACCCTAATTTTTTTGTGTGGCTTTTTTTTCGTGGACTGTAGGTATGAAGAACAGACTCGATCTAATCTACGAAAAACTGTAAAAATCTCACCGAGCAACCTGGAAATCTGATACCACTTGATAGAGGCTAAGGTGTCCCGATGTTTCGATGAGATGGTGGCTATCGTTTTCTGTGGGTCGACCTTGACTGATCGGCTCAAATGCTTTGAGTCTTTTATGGGGTGTCCCTGATCTTTCACCGGCGCATAGGGCTATCAGATTAGAATTGATCCAAAGCAGATGAATTAAAACAAACCAGATAAGATGTGTATGGGGCGAAAGTACTGGTATAGTTGCAGGAAGTAGTAGACGTGGTAGACGGATGGATTATGCTAATGATGATCAGCGGCGGCGACGTAATTAGCCAGATGGAGTTCACAAACTAGTAGTAGTAGATAAAAAAAGAAAGGACTGGATCGCTCCTTGAAGAACAAGGACCGAACAAAGCTATGCCCTGGAGATCAAGTCGCCAAAACACATGCGGTCACCGATCCAATTCATGGAACGCAGGAACACAGAGGGGCGCACATCATCAGATGCCTTTCTGAGTATTTTTCTTGACCAAACTAAAACCTCCCTTTTACATGGCCATATGGCCTTTATTTATAGTCGCACGCAGGCAACCTGGGCTAAGCCCAAAACTCACGAGAACACAAACCGGACTTGACAAAACTAAATAAACTAGGACTCGGCTAGATTCCAACTAGTAGACTTTCCATGTAAGTAGGGGACCTTTACGTGCATGGTTTCCTACTACCACCGCGAAGATGATTAATTCCAACGCGGGGGAGTCCGAAAGTTTGGCATGATATCTTGCTTTGGTGGTGTCACTGTTGATTGATATTTAACTGAACATTGTATCTTCTGTCGATTTGCACGCGGCACAGGTCCAAGTATACCTGCGCCTCTTCTCCACATGCCAGCTGCTTCTCCACGTTGTGCTGGTATGACATATTTTCTAGAACCGAACTCCCACACCTCCTTCTCAGGCGTGACCTTTTTCGACGATGCAATAATATTGGGTACATAACTAGGCATGATTACATCATCCACCCTCCCTTCACGCGAAACCGTCCTCGGTTTCAGGGGCACTCTTCAAAATTTCCGTGTGAACGGCAAACACATGATCAATCTTGATAGCATGATTACCCATGGGCTGCAGCACACGTTTGATGCCAACATCTCGGAACACATAAGTGTTAGACCTCCCCTCATGTATAGCATTGCGGTCATATTGCCACGGACGACCCAATAGCAACTGACACACATCCATTGGCACAACATCGCAAATCACCTCATCGTAATACGTGCCAATATTGAACTTTACGCGTACCTTGTGAGTCACCTTCAAACTGTCCGGAGTTGTACAACCACTCAATGCAATGTGGCTGTGGATGTGGCCATGCCTTCAGTCCTAAAGCATCCACCACACGCTTGTCTTATGATGTTGGTGTAGCTCCCTCCATCAATAATCAACTTGCAACACTTGTTTTTGATCTTGCATTGTGACTGAAAAATTTTCCACCGTTGTCCCGAACTTGGAATTTGATCCTCTTTAGCTCGCTGCACCATGATGCATGGTAGATCATCATAATCTTAAAGGATAACACATGATAGGATTAGATTCACTTTCCCCTTCCTTGGGCTCATCAGACTCCGAGTCAATTTTGTCTTCGGAAACATATCCATCATTAACAAGGAGCACTCTCTTCTTGTTCGGACAATCAATGCGTTTGTGTCCCCTACCTCCACATGTGTAACAAACAATCTCACTAGTACGCATAGCAGACTGCGCACTTGAATCAGCCCTTGAAGCCACTTTTGGCTCGCGGCCATAGTTTCTTTGCTCATCTCCTTGTGATCGGTAGCAGCTGACCTATAGGATGAAGCTGGCTATGACACTATCATCGTCATGCGAACAGGAACGTCGCCCCATGCTGAAATTGGTGCGGCCTTTGGAAACTTGCTTGGCTTTGACCCACTGTTCGGCACGCTCCGCTTGATGAAGAAGCTCTTGCATATCATTATACTGCATCAAATCAACACGGTCACGTATATCCTCATTCAGCCTCAAAGAAGCGTGTCATTGTTGCATCATCAGACTCATGCACATTAGTTCTGATCATCAGAAACTTGCATCCGTTGGTAATACTCATCCACCGTCATGGCATCCTTGAACAAGACATGGCGAAGCTTTGTGTGTTGCTCCTTTTGAAAATAAGCTGGCACAAAGCGAGCACGCATTGTACGCTTCATCTCACGCCATGACTCTGGTCGTGCAGCATTGCGGTTGAGCTGATCCCACCAAATTAATGCATAACCTGAAAATTCAAGAGAAGCAAAACGAATCTTCCGCTCCTCGGAGTAATCGGTGATTATCAAAAATCTGCTCCACACGCATCTCCCACTCAAGATACTCCTCGGGACGGCCTTGCCTGTGATGAAGGTATAGTAATTTTTATTCTACCAATACCTCCGTCCTCGTCCTCATCGCGCGCCGCCTTGGTCCATCATCACGGGGACGAGGTCCTGTCGTGGTCGGCGAGGCAAGTCGCCGTGAGCATCAGACCCATCCTCGGACTCAGCATCATTATGCGTCGTTGGCAACAGTCCGCGTCATGGACATGTCGAGGTGCTCGCTGCTGCAGGGCATGTTTGCCCTTGGGAGCAGCCGCGCCGGTTGCCCTTGCCTCTAGGCGACGGAGGGCTGCTTGCATGGCCTGGAACCCGTCGGTCACTGTCTCAGCGAGGGCCTTCATGCGGTTGTCGAAGTGCTGGTATGTAGCCTTGAACATAGCACGGACACCTGGGTCCAGATCGGGACCATATTGCGGCGGCCCGTCATCCTCCTGCACCTCATCCGCGTCACGCTTGCTTGCAGTTGACATCGCGCGCAGTGATAAACCTGGCGCTCTCTGATACCAGATGATACGGCTCAAATAGCTTTGAGTCGATTTTATGGGGTGTCCCTGATCTTTCACCGGCGCATAGGGCTATCAGATTAGATTGATCCGAAGCAGATGAATTAAAACAAACCAGATAAGATGTGTACGGGGCGGAAGTACTGGTATAGTTGCAGGAAGTAGTAGACGTGGTAGACGGATGGATTATGCTTAATGATGATCAGCAGCGGCGGCGGCGTAATTAGCCAGATGGAGTTCACAAACTAGTAGTAGTAGATGAAAAAAAGAAAAGGACTGGATCGCTCCTTGAAGAACAAGAACCGAACAAAGCTATGCCCTGGAGATCAAGTCGCCAAAACACATGCGATCACCGATCCAATTCATGGAACGCAGGAACACAGAGGGGCGCACATCATCAGATGCCTTTCTGATTATTTTTCTTGACCAAACTAAAACCTCCCTTTTACATGGCCATATGGCCTTTATTTATAGTCGCACACAGGCAACCTGGGCTAAGCCCAAAACACACGAGAACACAAACTTGACTTGACAAAACTAAATAAACTAGGACTCGGCAAGATTCAAACTAGTAGACTTTCCATGTAACTAGGAGACCTTCACGTGCATGGTTTCCTACTACCACCGCGAAGATGATTAATTCCAACGCGGGGGAGTCCGAAAGTTTGGCATGATATCTTGCTTTGGTGGTGTCACTGTTGATTGATATTTAACTGAACATTGTATCTTCTGTCGATTTGCACGCGGCACATGTCCAAGTATACCTGCGCCTCTTCTCCACATGCCAGCTGCTTCTCCACGTTGTGCTCGTATGACATATTTTCTAGAATCGGACTCCCACACCTCCTTCTCAGCCGTGACCTTTTTCGACGATGCAATAATATTGGGTACATAACTAGGCATGATTACATCATTGACGATCCGACTACGAACGTGCAAGACGTCGCGCCTTAGCAATCGCTAAACCAACTTCCAAGTGTTATTGACCACGCCGGAGCACGATCAACCTGACCACTGAGGGTCTGTTTCCTCGGCGAGCAAACGAAGAACAAGCAAGAAACTGAGATTGCAATCGGGATATTGCGAATATAAGATGAAAGCTTTATTGATCAAGGTGGGGTTCTGTGACGTCTTGGTCTGGTCGTTGGACACAAACGAAGTACGCGAAGTTGCAGCTATGGCGAACTTTTAATCTAAACAAAACCCAAAGTCTAAACGACGCCCTAAGGGCTGTATATATGGAGGAAGAGGGGGGAATTTCGTGGCCCTTGAGGGTGGGGTCCGAAACCAACCCTAACTCTTGTTTCCCCACACATACGGACTCTAAAAATAGCCTATACTTAAGTATTTCGAAATTACATGGGCCTGGCCCATTAATAAGGTGACGCAGCACCTAGAATAGCCTATGGACGAATATTATGAAGTGGCATCTTGTATATTTCGTCCAAGGCTTCATGTACTCCTTATGGCGGCTTCAAAGTCCTGAAATCATCACTTGTAACTCCGTTCTTGATCCCCTTGCGCATGCCATCAACTCCATGCGTGTTCTTGCTCCAATGTTCATCCTTCTCCAAGCTAGGCCCTTCATTTGTAAGCAAAACAAATGTATCCAATTTAGGCAGCATCATAATCTCATGAACATTAGAATCATTACCAAGAAATGAAAGTACCTGGTAATTTAATTGGCGTGCGCGAGCTCTAGTAATTGGTCCAGTATATGTAACAGTAGGGGCTGTGGGTGTAACAATGGTATTGATGTCCTCATCACAAAGAGTCAAAGTTCTTCTCTCTATTCCTTTTTATTTTTCTCTTTTGTCAAGAATCATGTGGTGAGGAAAGATCTAGGCACATATATCCAGTTGAATATAGGTAGCATGAGTTATTATTGTTGAGATCACCCTTGAGGTGAATACGTTGGGAGGCAAAACAATAAGCCCCTATCTTTCTATGTGTCTAGTTGAAATGGTTTGCTCATGTGTACGTGGTGAGTGTTAGCAATCATAGAAGACCATATGATGGTTGAGTATGTGGAGCTCTTACTTAAACTCTGTTCAATAAGTTGAATTGCAATTTCTTGGTGACTAAGATCATAGGTTGTTGGGTTTCAAGAGAATTCATTCTTTGAACTTTAACATGTGAATTGGTTGCCACTATAACATGAGAAGTTTTATAAGAAAGAATTGTTGTTATGATGCTATGGAAAGTGATTGAAATTATCATTGATCAAACTTATGCACTTTGCTAGCATTCACATTTCATAAATTATTTCTTTTATCATTTACCTACTCGGGGACGAGTAGGAATTAAGCTTGGGGATGTTGATACGTCTCCAACATATCTATAATTTATGAAGTATTCATGCTGTTATTTTATCATTCTTGGATGTTTTACAATCATTTTATAGCAACTTTATATCATTTTGGGACTAACCTATTGACGCAGTGCCCAGTGCCAGTTGTTGTTTTTTGCTTGTTTTTTACATCGCAAGAAATCAATATCAAACGAAGTCCAAACACCGTGAAACTTTTTGGAGATTTTTTATGGACCAGAAGGAACCCAATGGGCCAGAGCTGCACCTGGGGGGTGCCCTGAGGGGGGCACAACCCACCAGGGCGTGCCAGGGCCCCCTGGCGCGCCCAGATGGGTTGTGCCCACCTCGGTGGCCTCCCGCACCCCCTCTTTACACTATAAATTCCCAAATATTCTGAAACCCTTTGGGGTTAACCTAGATCAGAAGTTTCGCCGCCGCAGGGCTCGTAGCCACCGAAAACCAATCTACACTCATTCCGGCACCTTGCTGGAGGAGGTAATCATCTCCGGTGGCCATCTTCATCATCCCGGCGGCCACCACGATGAGGAGGGAGTAGTCCACCCTCGGGGCTGAGGGTTTGTACCAGTAGCTATGTGTTTAATCTCTCTCTCTCTCTCGTGATCTATATCATGGGCTTTGTTAATATAGTCGGATCATATGATGTTTCTCCCCTTCTATACTCTTGTTGTGATGAATTGAATCTTTACCCTTTGAAGTTTTTCATGTCGGATTGAATGTTCAGATTTGAGAACACATGATATGTGTCTTGCGATATGAATACTTGAGGTGACAATTGGGGTATCTTATTGATTCACTTGATATATGTTATGGCACTCAACTTGCGGATTCCCGCGGTGATATTGGGGTAATCTATGCATAGGGGTTGATGCACGTTTTTTATTATCTTTTCTCCGATAGAAACTTTGGGGTCTCCTTGTAGTTCTTTGTGTGGATTGAGTATTATGAATATGAATTTGCTTTGGTGTTATTCTAGTACGAACTCTAGGATAGATCGAACGGAAAAAATAGCTTTGCGTTATTTTAGTACGAACTCTTGAATAGATCGAATGGAAAGAATAGCTTTGAGGTGGTTTCGTACCCTACAAACAATTCCTATCTTTTGTTCTCCGCTAATAGGAACTCGGGAGTGATTCTTTGTTGCACTTTGAGGGATAATTATAAGATCCAACTATGTTAGCACTACTGAGAGATTGCACTAGCAAAAGTACGGACCCTAGGCCTTGTTTTTAAGCATTGCAATACCGTTTTTGTGCCCGTTTACTATATGCTACCTTGCTGTTTTTATTTATTCAAGGATTATAAAAATATATTTCTACCATCCATATTACACTTTTATCACCATCTCTTCGCCGAACTAGTGCACCTATACAATTTGCCATTGTATTGGGTGTGTTGGGGACACAAGAGATTTCTTGTATTTGGTTGCAGGGTCATTTGAGAGAGACCATCTTCATCCTACACCTCTCCGGATTGATAAACCTTAGGTCATCCACTTGAGGGGAAAATTGCTACTGTCCTACAAAACTCTGCGTTTCGAGGCCCAACACATGTCTACAAGAATAAAGTTGTATAGTAGACATCAGTCTTTAATTTGTTAGAGTAATGTTTAGGTCACCTAGCTCTGTTTAATTGCTGAACTTGCTCGATTAAGAAGTGTGGGTGTGATGTAGGCTCCTTTTTGTACCCAAATTATGCAATGGCGTGGATGACCACTATAACCAGGGAAATTCGGACCAAAATTTGCACGTTCAAACTCATCACACATGGGGTAAGCTATATGAATCATTTGTGATGTTCACATATCATACACAGTGCTGAATAAGGGACCGTGTCTGATGACACTTTGCGTGCCAATTTTTTCGTTGCACCGATCCAAAATTTTCGGCTTCCACGAAAATATCTACCTCCTTGCCCCCTTACCAAAAGCCACATTTTCCCTATTTCCTCCTTCCTTTCCAAGTTCAAACCTTCACTCCTTGCTTGCAGCGCCGCCTCCTCGCCGGCGCCCCTCCTTCACGCTGCTCGGCCTTGTCGATCCAGGCAGGTAATCCACACCCGACCCCCATCCTCCTCCTTCTACATCCCACATGCCCCGACCGCCAGCGCAACACCTTCCACCCAAATCACCGACCCCTACCCCAAATAAGTGCCGCCCTAAGCCATGGTGCACGCAGTATAGCCAGGAGCTCAAGGAGCATTTGGCAACGGAGAAGCAAATTGCGGCTGCACGCGTGGATGAGGTTGCGATGGCCGCCATTCATGCCAACCCCCAGATCTTGGAGGAGCACCTCATCATCGAGACCACCATAGACGCCTCGCGCGCCGACACCTCGACTCGGTTTGCTACTTTAAACGATAATTCATGGCGTTTTCTCGAGGCCATCGTTAGTGCCTTCGATGAAGACTACGATGTGTTTTCTCAGCGTGTCCGTGCTTACCTCAACTCAAGAGCCAGCAGGTTGGTGCCCGAAGCGGCTCAGGCAACTCACCACTATGAGGAGGGCACCCACGACGTGGAGGCCTTGCCCTCTTCCATGTCCAAGGAGCCAATCATCATTGATATTTCTGATGATGAGGAGTAGCTTGTCTTATTAGCTCACTATAAGGACCTATGTTCAATTAGCTAGCCATGTCGGTTAAGCATGCTCGGTTTACCAATTGCATGTGGTGCTCCTGCCTTTCCTTAACAAATTCTAGTGAATTGTCCTATGTACTTTTACCATGCAATTTGTTCCTCTAGTGTATATGTTATACATGTCGTCCAATGTGGTGCTCACTTATTAACTGTTTGGTTAATTTGTTGTCATGTTCAGTTAACTGTTTGGTTCAATTCTGCAATGTGATGTTCAATTCTTCTGGGTGCAATTTTTTATTGTCTTCCATGTGAGAAATAAATTGATTTTGGCTGTACAAAATACATGAGAAACAAATACAATTGCTATATTTCCAAGTTGTCACGCATGCTTTGTTTGGTTAACTGTCTGATCTTCTATTAGTAGTATGTTATATTGTGCAATTTGGTGCTCAGTTAATGTTTTTTTTGTTTGTTGTGGTTTAGTTAACTTCTTGGTTCAATTCTGCAATGTGATGTCTAGTTGTTGTGGGTAGAATTTTGTATTGTTATGCAGGTCAGGAATAAATCGAATTTGGCTACACTTAATACATGAAAAACATATACAATTGCTATATTTGCTAGTTCTTAATCATGCTTGATTGGGATAAATGGCTTTTCCATGTCGCTCGAATTAATCTAATGAATCTACAATGTGTTTATTTTTCATCAACATATTTTACTGATAGCATGCCAACCCGCACTTAACTTGATACTAACTACCTTATATGTGTTGCAGGGAAACAATGGGAAGAACTGAGGTTTGCGAATTGAGGTTTGCACATGCATGGTCCTTTGTCTAATAGCACATTATTGTGCAATTGCAGGAACCATTCTAATATTTACGTTTTTAACAATTTGGTCTTGCACATGTAGGACCTACTATCAGAGGTTTTGACCCACTGTTCGACCCTTTTTGCATATGGGGAAATGAGTTGTCCATGAATATCAGTCAAGTAAAGAATGATGAGGACATCAATACCATTGTTACACCCACAGCCCCTGCTGCTATACATACTGGACCAATTACTAGAGCTCGCACACGCCATTGAATTATCAGGTACTTTCGTTTCTTGGTAACGATTCTAATGTTCATGAGAATATGAAGCCTAATAATAAACCATCTAGTGTTGTTTCTGAAATTAAATTGAAATGTGCATGTTTACTTGCCACCAAATCTGATATTGATGATCTAGATTTTAGCAAATCTGTTTGCTATGTTTTGTGTGCAAAGAGGCATTATTTTCATTCGAGGACGTGCCTTCCTCTTTGCCTCCTGCTGTCACTAACATTTTGCAGGAGTTCACTGACATCTTTCCACAAGACGTGCCACCGGGATTACCACCTATTCGAGGGATTGAGCATCAAATTGACTTAATTCCCGGTGCATCATTACCCAACCGTGCACCATACCGTACCAATCCAGAGGAGACGAAGGAGATTATGCGTCAAGTACAAGAACTGCTCGACAAAGGTTATATACGCGAATCCCTTAGTCCTTGTGTTCTTCCTATCATTTTAGTGCCGAAAAAGGATGGTACGTCGCGTATGTGCACGTTGATTGTAGAGGCATTAATAATATTACTATTCGTTATCGTCATCCTATTCCTAGGCTAGATGATATGCTTGATGAATTGAGTGGCTCTACAATATTCTCCAAAGTTGATTTGCGTAGTGGATACCATCAAATTCGTATGAAATTGGGAGATGAATGGAAACAACATTTAAAACTAAGTTTGGATTATATGAGTGGTTAGTCATGCCTTTTGGGTTAACTAATGCACCTAGTACTTTCATGAGGTTATGAACGAAGTTTTACGTGCTTTCATTGGACGATTTGTGGTAGTTTACTTTGGATTAGGAGGTGTGTTATTACAAGATGGCAAACTTGTTGCATACTTTTCTGAAAAATTGAGTGGGCCTAGTCTGAACTATCCTACTTATGATAAAGAATTATATGTTGTTGGGACCTTAGAAACATGGCAACATTATTTATGGCCCAAGGAATTTGTTATACATTCTGATCATGAATCTTTGAACACATTAAAGTCAAGCAAAACTGAACCGAAGACATGCTAAATGGGTTGAATTCATTGAGACTTTCCCTTATGTCATTAAACACAAGAAGGGTAAAGAAAATGTTATTGCGATGCATTGTCTCGTCGTTATACTATGCTTTCACAACTTGACTTTAAAATATTTGGTTTGGACACCATCAAAGATCAATATGTCATGATGCTGAATTTAAAGATGTATTGCAGAATTGTAAGGAAGGGAGAACTTGGAACAAGTTCGTTCTTAACGATGGATTTGTGTTTCGTGCTAACAAGCTATGCATTCCAGCTAGCTCCGTTCGTCTTTTGTTGTTGCAGGAGGCGCATGGAGGAGGATTAATGGGACACTTTGGCGATCAAGAAGACGGAGGATATACTTGCTACACATTTCTTTTGGCCAAAGATGAGACGGGATGTTGAGCGTTTTGTTGCTCGCTGCACTACATGTCAAAAAGCTAAGTCACGACTCAATATGGTTTATATATGCCTTTGCCTGTACCTAGTGTTCCTTGGGAGGATATATCTATGGACTTTTTTAGGTTTACCTCGAACAAAGAAGGGGAGGGATAGCATATTTGTTGTCGTGGATAGGTTCTCGAAAATGGCACACTTTATACCATGTCATAAAAGCGATGATGCTGTTAATGTTGCTGATTTGTTCTTTCGTGAAATTATTCGCTTGCATGGTGTGCCAAATACTATTGTTTCAGATCGTGATACTAAATTTCTTAGCCACTTTTGGAGATGTTTATGGGCTAAGTTGGGGACTAAACTGCTTTTTAGTACTACTTGTCACCCCCAAACTGATGGACAAACTGAAGTAGTCAATAGAACATTGTCTACTATGCTTAGGGCTGTTTTGAAGAATAACAAGAAAATGTGGGAAGAATGCTTGCCTCATATTGAATTTGCTTATAATCGTTCATTGCATTCTACTACTAAGATGTGCCCTTTTGAAATTGTGTATGGTTTCCTACCTCGTGCACCTATTGATTTGTTGCCTCTTCCATCTTCGGAGAAGGTTAATTTTGATGCTAAAGAACTTCTGAATTGATTTTAAAAATGCATGAGTTAACTAAGGAAAACATTGAGCGTATGAATGCTAAATATAAACTTGCTGGAGATAAGGGTAGAAAACATGTTGTGTTTGCACCTGGAGATCTTGTTTGGTTACATTTGCGTAAAGATAGATTTCCTAATCTGCGCAAATCAAAGCTAATGCCACGTGCTGATGGTCCTTTTAAGGTTTTAGAGAAAATAAATGATAATGCATATAAACTTGAGCTACCTGCAGATTTTGGGGTTAGTCCCACTTTTAATATTGCAGATTTGAAGCCTTATTTGGGTGAGGAAGATGAGCTTCCGTCGAGGACGACTTCATTTCAAGAAGGGGAGGATGATGAGGACATCAATACCATTGTTACACCCACAGCCCCTACTGTTACATATACTGGACCAATTACTAGAGCTCGCGCACGCCAATTAAATTACCAGGTACTTTCGTTTCTTGGTAATGATTCTAATGTTCATGAGATTATGATGCTGCCTAAATTGGATACATTTGTTTTGCTTTCAAATGAAGGGCCTAGCTTGGAGAAGGATGAACATTGGAGCAAGAACACGCATGGAAGTTGATGGCATGCGCAAGGGGATCAAGAACGGAGTTACAAGTGATGATTTCAGGACTTTGAAGCCGCCATAAGGAGTGCATGAAGCCATGGACGAAATATACAAGATGCCACTTCATAATATTCGTCCATAGGCTATTCTAGGTGCTGCGTCACCTTATTAATGGGCCAGGCCCATGTAATTTCGAAATACTTAAGTATAGGCTATTTTTAGAGTCCGTATGTGTGGGGAAACAAGAGTTAGGGTTGGTTTCGGACCCCACCCTCAAGGGCCACGAAATTCCCCTCTCTTCCTCCATATATACAGCCCTTAGGGCGTCGTTTAGATTTGGGTTTTGTTTAGATTAAAAGTTCGCCATAGCTGCAACTTCGCGTACTTCGTTTGTGTCCAACGACCAGACCAAGACGTCACAGAACCCCACCTTGATCAATAAAGCTTTCATCTTATATTCGCAATATCCAGATTGCAATCTCAGTTTCTTGCTTGTTCTTCGTTTGCTCGCAGGAAACAGGCCCTCGTGGTCAGGTTGATCGTGCTCCGGCGTGGTCAATAACCCCTCGGAAGTTGGTTTAGCGATTGCTAAGGCGCGACGTCTCGCACGTTCGTAGTCGGATCGTCAAGGTCGACTCCCACAGAAAACGATAGCCACCATCTCATCGAAACATCGGGACACCTTTGCCTCTATCAGATGCTAAAGAACGTGCTGAATTGATTTTAAAAATGTATGATTTAACTAAGGAAAACATTGAGCGTATGAATGCTAAATATAAACTTGCTGGAGATAAGGGTAGAAAACATGTTGTGTTTGCACCTGGAGATCTTGTTTGGTTACATTTGCGTAAGGATAGATTTCCTAATTTGCGCAAATCAAAGCTAATGCCACGTGCTGATGGTCCTTTTAAGGTGTAGAGAAAATAAATGATAATGCATATAAACTTGAGCTGCCTGCAGATTTTGGGGTTAGTCCCACTTTTAACATTGCAGATTTGAAGCCTTATTTGGGTGAGGAAGATGAGCTTTCGTCGAGACGACTTCATTTCAAGAAGGGGAGGATGATGAGGACATCAATACCATTGTTACACCCACAGCCCCTGCTGCTATACATACTGGACCAATTACTAGAGCTCGCGCATGCCAATTGAATTATCAGGTACTTTCGTTTCTTGGTAACGATTCTAATGTTCATGAGAATATGATGCTGCCTAAATTGGATACATTTGTTTTGCTTACAAATGAAGGGCCTAGCTTGGACAAGAAAGATGAACCTTGGAGCAAGTTCAAGCATGGAGATGATGGCATGCGCAAGGGGATCAAGAACGGAGTTACAAGTGATGATTTCAGGACTTTGAAGCCACCATAAGGAGTGCATGAAGCCTTGGACGAAATATACAAGATGCCACTTCATAAACTTCGTCCAGAGGCTATTTTAGGTGCTGTCACCTTATTATTGGGCCAGGCCCATGTATTTTCGAAATACTTAAGTATAGGCTATTTAGAGTCCGTATGTGTGGGGAAACAAGAGTTAGGGTTGGTTTCGGACCCCTCCTCCAAGGGCCACGAAATTCCCCCCTCTTCCTCCATATATACAGCCCTTAGGGCATCGTTTAGACTTTGGGTTTTGTTTAGATTAAAAGTTCGCCATAGCTGCAACTTCGCGTACTTCGTTTGTGTCCAACGACCAGACCAAGACGTCACAGAACCCCACCTTGATCAATAAAGCTTTCATCTTATATTCGCAATATCCAGATTGCAATCTCAGTTTCTTGCTTGTTCTTCGTTTGCTCGCAGGAAACAGACCCTCGTGGTCAGGTTGATCGTGCTCCGGCGTGGTCAATAACCCCTCGGAAGTTGGTTTAGCGATTGCTAAGGCGCGACGTCTCGCACGTTCGTAGTCGGTTCGTCAAGGTCGACTTCCTCAGAAAATGATAGCCACCATCTCATCGAAACATCAGGACACCTTCGCCTCTATCAGCAAACCTGTTGCATACTTTTTTGAAAAATTGAGTGGGCCTAGTCTGAACTATTCTACTTATGATGAAGTATTATATGCTCTTGTTCGGACCTTTGATAGAGGCTAAGGTGTCCCGATGTTTCGATGAGATGGTGGCTATCGTTTTCTGTGGGAGTCGACCTTGATGATCCGACTACGAACGTGCGAGACGTCGCGCCTTAGCAATCGCTAAACCAACTTCCGAGGGTTATTGACCACGCCGGAGCACGATCAACCTGACCACGAGGGTCTGTTTCCTGCGAGCAAACGAAGAACAAGCAAGAAACTGAGATTGCAATCTGGGATATTGCGAATATAAGATGAAAGCTTTATTGATCAAGGTGGGGTTCTGTGACGTCTTGGTCTGGTCGATTGGACACAAACGAAGTACGCGAAGTTGCAGCTATGGCGAACTTTTAATCTAAACAAAACCCAAAGTCTAAACGATGCCCTAAGGGCTGTATATATGGAGGAAGAGGGGAATTTCGTGGCCCTTGAAGGTGGGGTCCGAAACCAACCCTAACTCTTGTTTCCCCACACATACGGACTCTAAAAATAGCCTATACTTAAGTATTTCGAAATTACATGGGCCTGGCCCATTAATAAGGTGACGCAGCACCTAGAATAGCCTATGGACGAATATTATGAAGTGGCATCTTGTATATTTCGTCCAAGGCTTCATGCACTCCTTATGGCGGCTTCAAAGTCCTGAAATCATCACTTGTAACTCCGTTCTTGATCCCCTTGCGCATGCCATCAACTCCATGCGTGTTCTTGCTCCAATGTTCATCCTTCTCCAAGCTAGGCCCTTCATTTGTAAGCAAAACAAATGTATCCAATTTAGGCAGCATCATAATCTCATGAACATTAGAATCATTACCAAGAAACGAAAGTACCTGGTAATTTAACTGGCGTGCGCGAGCTCTACTAATTGGTCCTGTATGTATAGTAGCAGGGGCTGTGGGTGTAACAATGGTATTGATGTCCTCATCATCCTCCCCTTCTTGGAATGAAGTCATCCTCGACGGAAGCTCATCTTCCTCACCCGAATAAGGCTTCAAATCTGCAATGTTAAAAGTGGGACTAACCCCAAAATCTGCAGGCAACTCAAGTTTATATCCATTATCATTTATTTTCTCTAACACCTTAAAAGGACCATCAACACGTGGTATTAGCTTTGATTTGCGCAAATTAGGAAATCTATCCTTACGCAAATGTAACCAAACAAGATCTCCAGGTGCAAACACAACCTGTTTTCTACCCTTATCTCCAGCAAGTTTATATTTAGCATTCATACGCTCAATGTTTTCCTTAGTTAACTCATGCATTTTTAAAATTAATTCAGCACGTTCTTTAGCATCAAAATTAACCTTCTCTGAAGATGGAAGAGGCAACAAATCAATAGCTGCACGAGGTAGGAAACCATACACAATTTCAAAAGGACACATCTTAGTAGTAGAATGCAATGAACGATTATAAGCAAATTCAATATGAGGCAAGCATTCTTCCCACTTTTCTTATTATTCTTCAAAAATTCCCTAAGCATAGTAGACAATGTTCTATTGACTACTTCAGTTTGTCCATCAGTTTGGGGGTGACAAGTAGCTAAAAAGCAGTTTAGTCCCCAATTAGCCCATAAACATCTCCAAAAGTGGCTAAGAAATTTCGTATCACGATCTGAAACAATAGTATTTGGCACACCATGCAAGAGAATAATTTCACGAAAGAACAAATCAGCAACATTAACAGCATCATCGCTTTTATGACATGGTATAAAGTGTGCCATTTTCGAGAATCTATCCACGACAAAAAATATGCTATCCCTCCCCTTCTTTGTTCGAGGTAAACCTAAAACAAAGTCCATAGATATATCCTCCCAAGGAACACTAGGTACAGGCAAAGGCATATATAAACCATAGGATTGAGTCGTGACTTAGCTTTTTGACATGTAGTGCAGCGAGCAACAAAACGCTCAACATCGTCTCATCTTTGGCCAAAAGAAATGTGTAGCAAGTATGTCCTCCGTCTTCTTCACGCCAAAGTGTCCCATTAATCCTCCTCCATGCGCCTCCTGCAACAACAAAAGATGAACGGAGCTAGCTGGAATGCATAGCTTGTTAGCACGGAACACAAATCCATCATTAACGACAAACTTGTTCCACGTTCTTCCTTCTTTACAATTCTGCATTACATCTTTAAAATCAGCATCATGCACATATTGATCTTTGATGGTCTCCAAACCAAATATTTTGAAGTCAAGTTGTGAAAGCATAGTATAGCGACGAGACAATGCATCAGCAATAACATTTTCTTTACCCTTCTTGTGTTTAATGACATAAGGGAAAGTCTCAATGAATTCAACCCATTTAGCATGTCTACGATTCAGTTTAGCTTGACTTTTAATATGTTTCAAAGATTCATGATCAGAATGTATAACAAATTCTTTGGGCCATAAATAATGTTGCCATGTTTCTAAAGTCCGAACAAGAGCATATAATTCTTTATCATAAGTAGAATAAGTTCAGACTAGGCCCACTCAATTTTTCAGAAAAGTATGCAACATGTGCCATCTTGTAATAATACACTCCTAATCCAATTCCACTAGCATCACATTCAAGCTCAAAAGTATTATTAAAATCAGGGAAGTAAAAGGAGCATGTGTCAACTTATCTTTCAATACCGTGAAGGCTACTTCCTATGCGGTACCCCAAACAAAAGGTACATCCTTATTTATAAGCTCATTGAGAGGTGCAGCAATGGTGCTGAAATCTCTCACAAAATCGCCTATAGAATCAGCGAGGCCAAGAAAACTCCTCACTTGTGTGACCGTTTTGGGCTGCGGCCAACTCTCAATAGCTTCAATCTTGGCTTTATCAACTTCAATTCCCTTGTGGAGTAACAACATAGCCAAGAAAAGATACTCGGTCGGTGCAAAAGGTGCACTTTCCAAGGTTACCAAACAAACGTGCATCACGTAGAGCAATAAAAACAGCACGTAAATGTTCCAAATGTTCCTCCAAAGATTTGCTATAAATCAATATGTCATCAAAGTAAACTACCACAAATCGTCCAATGAAAGCACGTAAAACTTCGTTCATTAATCTCATGAAAGTACTAGGTGCATTAGTTAACCCAAAAGGCATGACTAACCACTCATATAAACCAAACTTAGGAAACATACGGGTTGTAGCGATTTTCCATTCATCTCCCAATTTCATACGAATTTGATAGTATCCACTACGCAAATCAACTTTGGAGAAAATTGTAGAGCCACTCAATTCATCAAGCATATCATCTAGCCTAGGAATAGGATGACGATAATGAATAGTAATATTATTAATGCCTCTACAATCAACACACATACGCGACGTACCATCCTTTTTAGGCACTAGTATAATAGGAACAGCACAAGGACTAAGAGATTCGCGTATGTAACCTTTGTCGAGCAGCTCCTGTACTTGACGCATAATCTCCTTCGTCTCCTCTGGATTGGTACGGTATGGTGCACGGTTGGGTAGCGATGCACCGGGAATTAAGTCAATTTGATGCTCAATCCCTCAAATAGGTGGTAATCCCGGTGGCAATCTTGTGGGAAGACGTCAGCGAACTCTTGCAAAATGTTAGTGACAGCAGGGCAAAGAGGAAGGCACGTCCTCAAATGAAAATAATGCCTCTTTGCACACAAAAGCATAGCAAACAGATTTGCTGAAATCTAGCTCATCAATATTAGATTTTTGTAACATCCCAAATTTTCAATTTGGAATGTTACACTAGATCATCATTGCATATCATATTTTATTTGCTTTTGGTTTTGATCCTAGAAATTCTACGCAACTCAAGGACCCACGGAGAGAGTTGGGGATTTCGTTATTTTCATATTTGAGTTTTCTCAAATTTTGAGAATAGGATCATTTGATTTTAATTATTTTATCATCAATTATTTCTATTACAAAAATATGAGAGAGGGAATAAAATGACTTTCCCAAAATAAAGAAATATTGAGGATTTAATAATAAAATCAAATAAGATTTTATTTCGGAGTTTTTCGGTATTTTATTTGAATTTAGGAAAAATGTGCGTTTTTCAAAATTGCATTTAGGCCCCAAATAAATGTTCACCTTGTGCGGCTTGATTTTAGAAGCCCGGAAAAATTTATTTTGATTTTTGGAGTCCGTTTAGTATTTCTTTTATTTGTTTTTCTGCGCAGAATATTTAAAAAAAACGCAACCGACCTACGGGTCGTGTCCGACTTGGACACCAGGCCCGATCGGGCTTTATAAGCCGGGGAGCCCAGCCCGGAGCCTCCCCAAAAACCCTAGCTGCGCCCAGCCCGCCCTACCGCCGCCGCTGCCCACCGCCCACCGCCGCCGCTGGAGTTCACGCCGGAGTTGCCGGTAGTTTTTTTTAGACACCGGTTTTTTTTCCGAAAAACCGTTCGGTTTTTCCGACGGTTTTGTTCGTTTTTTTAGTTTCGGTTTTTTTAAATAGATCGGTTTTTCCGATTTATTTAAATAGCGAGCGTTCGTCCGTTCGTTCGTTCTAGCGAACGTTCGTCGTTTTTCTTTTTCTCGGATTAAATCCGCGATTTTTCTGATCGCGATTCCTGATCCGATTTTCGTTTTAGTATAACTTTTCGCTCGTTTATCGGAATCAGGCGATTCAAGCGCCTGGAGTTTCGTCTCGAAACCCTCTATCCGTTTAACCAACTTAAACAAGTTTTTGCCACTAAAAATTGCCCTAGATCCAGAATAGTAAACGAAGCCTGTTTCTTTTGCCGTTTGACTTTCGTTGCTTCGTTTGATTTGATTCTTTTTGCAAACCGGAGTTCTTAAGTTGAACCTTCTGGTTAGATCTCTTATTTGAGTTTTACTGTGCATTAGATGAATACTTATTGTATGCTTGTTTGTTTGTCTGCGATAGAATACCCGGAGTGCGCCCCCTGTTACTTCGAATCTCTAGGTTTCGCGGATCATCAGCAAGGCAAGTAACACTTTGATCATACCTTTTCTACTACCCAGTTTTATTGCATTAGATCAATCCTCACACATTGCATGATTAGGATCTAATTAAATTGTGGGATGGGAAGTAGATGAGGTAGTACCTATTACCTGTTATTATCAAACCTTTGGGAGTTACTTCTACGTTTGCTTATTATGCCATGCTATGCTAGTAGACGTGGATTGGGTGAGTGATATCCATGACAGATGTGAGTATTGTTAATTAATGGTTTATCTAAGGTGGCAACTTAAACACACATCTGGGTGGATTGAGGTACCTGGGTATTCCAGGATTGCCTGTTTTTCTTTATGGACCGCCACCCAGGCCCAAAGGGATCATGAGATTTTTCATACTAGAAACTTCCGTGTGCAGCCACAAGCTATTATGGGCTCTAGCATAGTTGATTAAGTCGTGCGAACTCTTACAGGGTAGACTAGCAGATGTAGGGGAAAGTAGGTGTAACGGTCTATCCATCGTAAGGTGCTAGCGCTTCTGAAAGACTATGTCTCGGTCATCCGTCTTCTCAAACACCATGTAGTGCGAGAAACCAAACGGAGGCGATCGAGTCTTGTGGGGAAAAGTGCGCAAACCTCTGCAGAGTGTATAAACTAATCATGGTTAGCCGTGTCCCCGGTTATGGACATCTTGAGTATCTAGTACTTGGATTATCATGTGAATCTCAACATGTTACTCTAAATTAATTTTGTTGGGTTTTGTTTAATGATGATGCTTAATTGGGATTGAGGATGCTGTCAACCATTCTCAATGTTTAACAACTACCATGATAGTTAAATAAATTTATTCCTTTGCAGTAGGGAAAAATTGGCTTTACGCAAAACTGTAACCATAGAGCTTTCCACCAGCCAAATATGCATATAGTATAGCTGTTTCATTCCATTACTCTCTATGTGTTACCTTGCCAGCATATTCCATGTGCTGACCCGTTTTCGGGCTGCAACGTTAATGTTGCAGACTTTTCAGACGACAATTAAGGAGTTTTTAGGTCGTGGTTCTATACCCAGTGATGCCGTTGGAGTTGATGGACTCACTTATCTTCCAAGCCTTCCGTTGTTATCGTTATTAGATGGCCTTAAGCCATATTTATTGTAATAAGTTCTCTATTGAGACACTCGATGTAATAAGTGTGTGATTGCTACTCTGTTATAAATCCTTCAAGTACTGTGTGGTGTCAGAGATCATTTGAGATCTGGTCGCTACAAAGATGGTATCAGAGCACACGCTGACTGTAGGACACGACCACTAAGCTAAAGACCTAGATCACTATTCACTCTCTTCTCTTCTGACCTCTCATCTTTTCTACTCTTTAGGATGGCGGATGCAAGGAACAAGTTCACGCAACCGGATGAAGATACACCCTTTGGACCACTTGAAGGAAGTCACTAGATACCTGAACATAGGAGTACCAAGCTTCACCGGAACCTACAACGCCACTTTACCTGAAGAAGAGCGCTGGATGATTCAAGTTCAAGTTCCAGGAAGGACGTTCATGCCAGTCACTGAGCCCATAGAGTTTTCTTTTGATGCACCAACTTGGAGTCTAGGAAAGAGCATGGCAGCTCACATCGCCATGGGACGCATTGGAGAAGTCTACCGCAATGATCTCAAGGATACTATCTACCAGATTTGTGGGCGCCGAGATGAGCACTGGGAGATGATCAGCACCAGAAAGGATAGATCAATTGCAGCTTTTATCCAGGAATTAAACCAGCACATTCGACGACAGGAGAACCAGATGTGCGCCGACATGATAGACCTGAAGAAGGCAAGGACAAGAATCAAGGAACTGGAGGAAGAACTCAAGGCTACACGTGAAGATTATGAAGAAGAAATTGAAGTATTGGTGGAGAAGAATGACGATCTGATCAAGAAGATCGGATATTTATGGGAGGCCCTACACCAGTAGATGAAGACGAAGAACCCAAGGAGATTCGCCCGGAAGACTACATCATCATCGACGACACCGACTCGGACCAGATGATAGCGATGATGACTATGTTGATGAAGCCGGAGCAGATATCATGGAGTCTGCAACCGAAGAATATTTCTAGTAGACCACCTCATCAGTAGTAGTAGTCCACCATGTAAATATAGTAGTCCGAGCACTTTTGCGATAGTTAGATCGATTGTATGCCCTTGTTTGATTGATTGATGAGTGAATTGTTTGCTTTTGCCTCATGTGCATATGGGTAGTGTTTTCTCCTT
>NC_053028.1:115315926-115345448 GCF_003073215.2 Triticum urartu
AGTAATTTTTGATATAGTTTTTTTCTTTTCTGCTTTATTTATTTTCTTCTATTTATTTCTGAGTAGTTTTTTTTTCTATATTTAGTTTCTTTGTGACGCTCTCTACTCTTTCTCACATGCTATGCGGGTGAAATGATGATACCATGCTAAGTTTCAACATTTTCAGAGTTCATTTTGTAGTGATTTTCAGTTTCACGGTCATTTAGCTCTCTAAACAAATCGGTAAATGACTGAAAAACAACAAATGATGTCAGAACGTGTTGGAAATTGATGACGTCGCTTTGAATGCTGCATACTGAACGCAATAAAAGTCTAGAGATCAAATAAGTTACTAAAAATAAAAAAGAGGTGCAATGCTGGTTAATTAGCTTCAAGTCTTTCAGAATAATGTAGACTGCACTGCACATAGCTCTGTGCAATCTATGCTATTCCGAAAGGCTTGAAGCTAAGCAACGTGCAGGTGAGCATTGCGCCTCTCCTTCATCGTCTCTGCACTCACGGCTTATAAACCGCTCCTACTGCCTCTCTCTTGGCGAGGTGGGACTGAAAATCAGCTTACTAAGAAACTCTAGTACCGGTTCATGCCATGAACCGATACTAAAGGTGTTCGTGGGGGCCCCAGCCTAACCACGCCTGACACAACCTCATTAGTACCGGTTCGTGGCATGAACCGGTATTAAATGTTGCCTACGCACTGGTACTAATAATGTCCGCCCGCCTAGCCGTTGGAACCGGCACTAATGGACACATTAGTGGCGGCTCAAATTCAAACCGGCATTAATGTGCTTCATATTTGACCATTTTTTTTTACTAGTGACTGAAGTTAGGAAGCTTCTTGATGAGACGTTTTATTGCTCGTGTTAGTAGGAAGCAAAATGTCATGAGTCATAAATTAGCTTCTTTTGATCGTGTAGAAGGCTGTATGACACTATGGATCCGATCGGGTTCTCTTAATGTACCACAGCTCTGTATGGAGGATTTCCCTCCAAGTTGAGCAATGAAATCGCTTTAACCCCGCACTAGTTCAGTTCAATTTTTAAGTTTCGGCGGGCTTTGTATAATCGAAGGAAGAAGATGACCAATATGATTTCCGATGTAATATCTTTTTTGCGGGTCGTTTTGTGTCTTTATCTTTCATCCTATTGTCCAGCATTTTCCTTGGCAATATTCAGTTATAAGATGCCCACTGGATGTTTGTTCTAAAAAAAATGTCCCATTTACAAGACGATATATAGTATAGCCTGTAAAATATATGCGCTATTACTTTGTATAATTTTTTAAAATAGTAATGACAATCCATTTAGATGTTGTTCATGTATATGTGCAGACACACTGTGATAGTTACATTAATAAATGGTAGAGTCGGTCATAAGTCACGAAGTCCTTTCGTCCAAAGATGTCTTATCAAATTAAATTTTAGCAACCTACCTGCGGCTAGCAAAAGGCAATGTTTGTCCGTGTATATATACAACCGAGGAGGACCGATCAAGTGTCTTTGTTTACTCAATATATATAGTTCAAAAGGATCATCAGTTTTCTCAATACTAATTGTTAGAAAAATACAATGCAAGAAGAAACCAATGTTACCTTAAGAATATGGGAATAGGAGACATCTAGGTGTCTGTATGCATCGTTCTGATGCAAAAGCCGGGGAGTCCCCTTTTTTAAGAAAAAAGAAAAAAAAAGAATATGGGAATAGGAGACATCCAGGATAGAATGCTTAGTACAACCCAGCACAACTGTACTTTTGACTGTATTCCTACAGCGTCAGGGTCCCTATTGATTGCACACTAAAGCGTGTCATCATGTACAGCAAAGCGAGCGAGTACGCGAAGATACGATGCACTTCCATCGTTGTGTCTTACCCTCAACTAAACTAACTAGTAGAACGTCCATGCATTGCTACGGGCAAATACCAAATACCCATGCATTGCCACAAAATAATAAAATATGGGCACATTGATCAAATACGGACGTGTTGATCAAGGTCAACACGGCACCACCTGATCAACACGGCGCCACCACTCTCATCCGGCATCTCCACCAAGCTCAGAGAACGACGACAGACCCATCACTAACCTTTAGGTCCGTCAGCTTTCACGCCAGCCACGGTGGCCAACTTTGGCCCGGGCTTCAACTTCTTTAGGTGTACGATGGCGAATGTCTTGCTCTCCCTCGAAACACCATGACGGCCACCGTCGGACCCTGCCCTACTTGCCGGCATGGTTGCCATCACGGACATCACCTTCCCGCCCAGCCCGCGCTTGTCGACTACCTCTCCTGCGACCCGCTACACAACTACGTGGCTCCTGCTTTCATGAAAACGCAATATAATTCATCTTCACCAAGAAGCAATAGAAGTAAGATTACTACATTAAATCCTAGTATGATGAGCCATTTATGCCGAGATACATAAATAGCAACGCATAGATTAAAGTAAAATATAACAATATAGTACAGTTGGCACCAGGGTAAACCCCAGATTAAACAATGTGGTAGATAGTTATTTTACCTTAATGCTGACATAAGTATACCAAATAACAAAGCTAGTTCCAGCAAAAGCTTAATGCCTCCAAACCAAAGTTTAACTCCTAACAGGAAATGTCTCCAAATCAACCTAGCTGCTGCCAAACTTTGGAACTTGAAAAAATGGAGGGGAAAACAAAATCAGGTAAGGCAAGAGAAAGAAATTCACATATGATAAAATTACCTCATTACTCCAAACATATATAGTACTCCTAAGAAATTTACTTATTATTTGTTTTATAGAATTAGCCCACTGATGGGATAAGATCCTAAATATAGTTATTTCTTACAACAATCTCTAGAAGATTAGTGTTACCCTAAATTTTGCCAAGAAACATATACATCGGAAGAACAAGTGGTTATGTTTCAGAGAACTAATACATAGCAGTACAGGTCCGTTGATGTTATTTGCATCAAGAAAGTGGTAAAAGAGCAGCACATGAGTTCGTTTCTTACAACATGAACACGAATTAGCTAAAGCATGCCAATCAAGTCGAGTACGGAACATAGTGAGAGAACTACTGTGTGAGCTAAGGAAGCAACATCGAGGATGGCACGCAAGGAAATATGCTTGTCACTTGTCAGTACATTCCCCTAATCTCACCAATTATACACTGCATGCTCATACACTTATATTTTTGCGTCTTATATTATGTTTGATAGCTCAATTGACCCTGAATGTCAACTGTTTTGGATAGGTAGATAGCCATATAAAAGACATGATGTTTAAATACTTCTGAAAACCATAACTTAAGAACTCACCACGTACACTTAGACATATTATATTACTTCAAGTATATGCAATAATGATACATGTTGAAAGAAAAAGGATCTATGTTAGTACTCTAATACTGTATACATCAAGTTTATATCATCTCAGAACAAAACCAACATGTTAATTATGTGCGTTGGCGGAAACTTCTTACCCGATCTAGGGCGATGTGCTGCGTGTTTAATAGGCAGGGTGCGAGCCTGAGATACGCGTACAGAGTCGGTTGAGATACAACTTGATGAGGAAGAAAGATAAGAAGATAAGAGGATAAGCTAGCTAGTAGTTACAACAAAATATATCATGCGCCTATAGCTATCTTTGTGAAGTACTCAACCTCCTGTACGTAACACATGTGAGATACGACCATGTGTTTAACACCCTTCCTTAATCACAGCTTGGTCAAGTTGAGATTATGTTTGAATTCTTCAAAACTCCGTATAGGCAATGCCTTTGTGAATCCATCTGCAACTTGATCTTTGGAGTGCACAAACCGAATGTCAAGTTGCTTCTGAGCAACCCTTTCTCTGACAAAGGGAAAATCAATTTCTATATGTTTTGTTCTAGCATGAAAGACTGGATTTGCAGAGAGATAGGTAGCACCAAGATTGTCACACCACAGACATGGAGCTCGTGTGTTCTTCACACCAAGTTCTTTCAACATAGACTGAACCCATATAATCTCTGCTGTAGCATTTGCTAATGCTTTGTATTCGACCTCTGTACTTGATCTGGAGAAAGTAGCTTGCTTTCATGCACACCATGATATTAAGTTAGGTCCAAAGAATACAGCAAACCCACCAGTTGACCTCCTGTCATCCAAGCATCCTGCCCAATCTGAATCAGAGAATGCACTGACAAGTGTTGAAGGTGATTTGCTAAAGTTTAGACCAATGCTCAAAGTATGTTTGACATATCTAACTATGCGTTTTGCAGCAGTTAGATGAACAGTGGTGGGTGCATGAAGAAACTGACAAACTTTGTTAACTGCAAAGGAAATGTCAGGTCTAGTAAGAGTGAGATATTATAATGCTCCCACCAAACTTCTGTATCTTGTGCTGTCTTCTTGATTCAAGAGTGTCCCTTCTGTGAGAGATAGTTTTTCTGAACTGGATAGTGGAGTAGGAGATGGCTTACAGTCTTTCAAAACTAGCCTTTTTTACCAGATCAGTTGCATACTTTTCTTGAGAAAGATGAAGTCCATCATTATTTCTCTTTACCTCAATCCCAAGGAAGAAGTGCAAGTCTCCAAGATCCTTCAAGGCAAAATCTGCACTCAAGTCCTTCAAGAGCCCTGTGATTGCTTCATCAGATGATCTTGTCACAATAATATCATCAGAGGACAAATATGCATGTGTTGGACTTGTTGTAAATAAACAATGAAGTGTCAGACTTGGAAGGAACAAAGCCAAGTGCCTGCATCTTGTGACAGAGACGTGAATACCATGCCCTTGGACCTTGCTTTAACCCATATAGTGCTTTGTCAAGTTTGCACACATAGGATGGAGCATTCTTGCTTACAAACCCAGGAGGTTGCTTCATGTACACTTCCTCTTCCAGAACACCATGGAGGAACGCGTTCTGTACATCTAGCTGTCTGAGACTCCAGCCCCTAGAAACAGCAATAGACAGGACAAGGCGAATGGTAGCAGCTTTTACAACTGGACTAAACGTGTCCTCATAATCTATGCCGTATCTTTGTTTAAAGCCCTTTGCAACAAGTCTAGCTTTATAACGATCAATGGTTCCATCAGATTTTCTCTTAATCCTGAATATCCACTTGCAATCAATCAAGTTTTTACCTTGCTGTGGAGGAACCAGATGCCATGTTTTATTTTTCTTCAATGCCATGTACTCTTCATTCATAGCTTTCTTCCATTTCTCATTACCAAGTGCTTCTTCAACCGTGTTTGGTTCACCTGGTTCTCCTGTAGAACAAATCATACCATATTTAGCTACGTGTTTATAGTTCACAGGTTTCGTTACCCCTTTTTGCAGTCGTGTGCGTCGCGGTGATGCCACAGCCTCATCCATGGCCACAGAAGATCCTGTCTCCTGTACAGGAGTTCCAGCCGGAGCCGATCCCGAGGAGGATCCCCTGGGTGCAGCAGCGCGGGCTGTCCCAGCGGAATTTTCTGCGGTTTCTGGCTAAACTGCATCGCCTGGAGAGGCCATAGAGGATCCCAGCCTCTGGACCGTCCCATCATTGTGCAATGATGGCGAATCAACACCAGGGGCCGCGTCAGGGCCCACACGAGTGTCCGCATCAATGGAGCGAACTGGAGCCCGCCGCTTGTAGCACACCGGCTGGCCGCGGTAGCGTGCGCCGTCTGGGCCATCCATGCACCGCCAGGTGGCAGCAGGAGATTGGCGCGTCACTGGGTCCGCGTCGCGACCAACAGAAGGCGACCGTGTGCCGTCTGTGGAGCCGGGCGCTGCGGTGCGTGCGCCTGCAGCCGCAGCCGCGCCAGGTGCGCTGGATCCCGAGGGGAATCCCGCGTCTGCTGCAACCGATCCCAAGGAGGATCGGATTTCCTGACGCTGCGCTGATCCCGAGGAGATCTTGTCTCCTGTTTCTGAACACATGAAATAAGGGCCAAAATTTGCTCTTTCTTCTTCATTTTTTTCTGATTCCGTTCCTGGTTCTGCACCACACGACTCATGCAACATATCAGCAGGATTAGTCAACAAGTGATCATCAGTATCGTTCCCCCCATGATCACAACCGGTGAGATGTGAGGGCAAAAGAAGAATTTCTTTGCGAAGAAGTGCACCGGCGTTAGGATGAAGATCAGCAAAGGGAAACTACGTTTCATCAAATACGACATCCCTAGAGATATAGACTCGACCCGTGGAAACCTCGAGACACTTGACACCTTTGTGTTGAGAGCTATAGCCAAGGAACACACATTTGGTGGAACGAAACATGAGTTTCCGTTTGTTGTAGGGACGAAGATTGGGCTAGCATGCGCACCCAAAGACACGAAGAGATTGGTAGTTTGGTTTTTCATGAAGGAGTCTTTCTAGGGGTGTTTCATTATGGATGACACGACTAAGAAGAATTTTTATGAGATGGACGGCTGTGAGAAAAGACTCATCCCAGAATTTAAGAGGCATGGATGCTCCTGCAAGAAGGGCAAGACCAACTTCAACTATGTGACGATGTTTTCGTTCGGCGGAGCCGTTCTGCTGGTGGGCATGAAGGCATGATACGTGGTGTGATATGCCAAGAATTTGGAAGAAGGAATTTAACTTCTCGTACTCCCTTCCCCAGTCTGATTGGACAACAATTATTTTGCTGTCGAACTTGCGTTCAACAAGAGCTTTAAAGTTTTGAAAAACTTGAAACACTTCGGATCTATGCTTAAGGAGATAAATCCACGAGAATTTGCTATAGTCATCAATGAAACTGACGTAATACGAGTGTCTACCAACAGAGGTTGGGGCCGGACCCCATACATCAGAAAATATAAGTTGCAATGGTTTGGTAGAAACACTAGTAGATACGGGATACGGCAATTGATGACTTTTTGATCTTTGGCATGAATCACAAATGGTTTCATTATGCCGCTCAACAACAAACGGGAGCTTATTTTTCCTAAGCAGTTTTTCAACTAGAGAGAAAGAAGCATGTCCTAATCTATCATGCCACCGGGTTGATGAAAGCTTGGTAACACCATAGACTTGTTTATTGAATCTTCTACGCACCGGGATCAACGGATAAAGCCCTCGAACACATCTACCTCGATAGAGAATTTTCTTCGTTTCCTGATCCTTAATCAAAAAGAAAAAGGGGTGAAACTCAAGAAAGACATGATTATCTAAGGCAATTCGGTGAACAGAAAGAAGATTTTTGGTAGCACTAAGGACATGCAAGATTTTCTTGAGATGAATATTGCGACTAGGGGTACTAAATATTGAATGACCAATGTGATTTATCCGCATACCTTCTCCACTGGCCGTGTGGATTTGATCCTTTCCACAGTACCTTTCCTTCATGGTCACCTTCTCAAGTTCGTTGGTGATGTGGTTGGTTGCGCCGCTATCGACATACCAGTTGGTGTCGATGCCATAGGAGTCGTCGGCCGCCGCAGCGATCTTGTCATCATCTTGGGAGTCATCCTCGTCCTCATCATAACGGTACCAGCAATCTTTTGCGGTGTGGCCTGGCTTACCACATATCTGGCAGCGAGGCGAGTCCGGACGAGATCGACCAGAACCGCTGCCACCGCCACGGCGAGCCTTGTTGTTGGAGCACCCGCCGTTGTTGCCACTGCCGCCAGACCACCCCCTGCCGCGGGAAGAGCCGCAGGAACGACCACCACCACGACCGCGAGTTGCAGTGTTGGCCGAGGACTTGAAGGAGTGGCCGCCCGCACCGTGGAACTGTGCCATGCATTGGTCGAAGTTGCTGAGCATGGCGAAGATCTCATCGAGGGAGGCGGGGGAGACGCGAGCGTCGAGGGCTGAGACCAGGGGCTGGTACTCCAGATCCAGCCCATGGAGGATGTAGGAGATCAGCTCATCATCTTGGATCGGCTTGCCCGCTACGGCCAGCTCGTCGGCGAGGCCACGCATGTGAGCAAAGTAGGTGGCGGCGGATTGGGTACCTTTCTGCGCGTTGATGAGGGAGGTGCGGATGTTGTTGACGTGGCTCAGCGACTGCGACGAGTACATGCCCGCCAGCGTCGTCCAGAGTGCGTTCGCCGTGGTGACCGCGGTCACCGTGACCAGCACCTCCTTGGAGAGGTTGCTGAGGAGGAACCCGAGCACCTGCTGGTCCTCCTTGACCCAAAGAGGATGGAGAGGGTTGGGCTCGAAGGTGTCCTTGCCGTCCTTGTCCTTGGCAGCGCGGAGCTTGGCTGGCTCCGGTGACGTGCCGTCAATGTAGCCGAAGACACCGGCGCCACGGAGTTGGGGTGTGATCTGCGTGCGCCAAAGCACGTAATTCGTGCGGGAAAGCTTCTCGATGACCTGCCCATTGAGATTGGAGTGGGCAACACCGGAGGAGGAAGACATGGTTTCGGCACAGGTGGAGGTGGAGCCTAGATGGGAAGTAGGAAGGCTCTGATTACCATGTGCGTTGGCGGAAACGTCTTACCCGATCTAGGGCGACATGCTGCGTGTTTAATAGGCAGGGTGCGAGCCTGAGATACGCGTACAGAGTCTGTTGAGATACAACTTGATGAGGAAGAAAGATAAGAATATAAGAGAATAAGCTAGCTAGTAGTTACAATAGAATATATCATGCGCCTATAGCTATCTTTGTGAAGTACTCAACCTCCTGTACGTAACACATGTGAGATACGACCATGTGTTTAACAAGGTAACTCTGAACTTGACTGTGTATAAACCAATCAAAATTTTGCATGTACCTGCCTTCAGGACCAGGAAGGATGAACGTGTCTCCGCGGGCTCTAACAGGAACTTCCTCTGTCATGTATATTTCAGTGTCAATTCCTTTCGCTCCTCGGCTTGTATGTCAATGTTGCACTGGACAATATAATTTGCTGTTGGAGAGAGAGAGAGAGAGCACCCTCCAGCTTTCATGATCGTAAAACCGAAGTGTCGGCTACAAGGTCAAAGCAAAACAAAATAAAAAAAAGTCCATTTTACTTCTTTGAAAAAAGTGGTTGGTTCCCATTACCCCTCACTTTTCTTTTGGCTCACTTGACCCCCTAATCTAATCGATACCGTTCATAAGTTGTTTCTGGTGGGTTTGCTAAGGCGGTTTGCTGATGTGGATAAGGTCAAAGTGGTTTGTTGACTAATGGAGCCATGTTGTCAGGTGAGAAAACTGAAACAAGTGAGCAAGAAGAAAACAATTGTAGATGAGCAAGCTAGCATCAGATCCATGGAGTTGAAGGCCGCCCCGCAGGTTCCAGGAGAGATGCCAGGAAGCTTGTGAGGTGCCGAGGCTGCAGCTGGATGCCAAGATGGTCGCGCCCGTGGAGCAGTCTACCGGCACGCCCATCACC
The DNA here is from genome assembly GCF_003073215.2 of Triticum urartu. NCBI lineage: Eukaryota > Viridiplantae > Streptophyta > Magnoliopsida > Poales > Poaceae > Triticum > Triticum urartu. The sequence continues at coordinate 115,325,200 of NC_053028.1, forward strand.
GATGCAGCGGTCGGCGCCACCACCAGCCATGCTGGCGGCGCGATGCGCGTCAAGATCGTGCTGAGCAAGCAGGGGGTCGCAGCCGTCGCCTCCTGCAGCGCCTTTTGCGCTGCCGCCCGCGCTAAAGCAGCAGGGGAGCGTCATCAAGCGGCAGCACACGAATAAGCAGGCGACGCCGCCCGACGTGGCTGCCGCGAGGCGCCCGGGATGGTTCCGCTCTGTTCCATTGCCAGTCGCCAGTCGCCACCGCCCTTGTGGTTGACGCCGATGGCCTTGAAGTGCCTCTCCCGAATCGCGCCAACGAGCTGGTCGTCCTTGTCCCCTTGGAACGAATGAAGTCGACACGAACATTTCTCCAATTCCGGCAATGGTGAGCGTCCGTCGACAATTTCCTAGAGGCTTTAGCATCCTTCCCTTGCCTCTCACTCTTCCCCCCTTTCAACTGCAGAGATTACCGACAGGAACGAGCTTCCCGTGGAGCTCCACCTCCGGCCCCCACTCAGGAACAATGCTGCCGTAGCTCTGGCTGTGGCAGGTGAGCGAGGCGTACAACAGTCGGTCTCCCTCGAATCCCTGGAGATGATGATGTCGCTGCCGGCCTCTGTCGGCCATTGCCGCCGGTGAGAGCTCCCGAAGCCGCCCGACCTCAAAGCTCCTACCTGATGACGTGGCCCCACTGGTCAACAAACTGCCTTGACCTCATCCATGTCAGCAAAACCACCATGCAAACCCACGAACGACGATTTCCGAATGGGATTGGTTAGATCAAAGGGTTAAGCGAACTGTAAAAAAGTTCAGAGGGTTATGCAAACTGTTGTAAATTCATCCTCAGAATTGATCATATCAAATCACACGATGAACACGCGCGCACACAAAACTGATAGCCAAGGACTCTTGTCGTGCCCTCTTTCTCCTCTTTATTTTCTCTTTTTCTTTGTTTTACAAAAAACTCAAGCAAGGCTGCATATATATATGCATCAACCGCCTGGACCAAGAAAGAACCACAAGGCACACCTTTAACTCAGATTTGGGTTCGGTTTTCTGGTGCTCCCTCTGACCCTCTGACAGCTTCTTGGTCACTTGGAGCCTGGGGTTCTTTTTTGATGGCAGGACTGAGCCAGGTGGATATGCAGTTCCACTCCGGGCTCATGGGGGGTGGCACGGCTGCTTGTCAGTGTAGCCCAATATTCAGTTCTTGGCCAGACGTGGTGCCTTGACTTACGCGGGTGTTCTATATCAGTTGGATGTTGAGGTATGAGGATCCTAATCTTTCAATTGAGTTTGAGGATGATAACCCCATGACACTTCTGAGGGAGGAGGGGGTTCGGGGAACCAGGATGATATAGCTAAGAGTGATGATGATAAGGCTAAGGGGCCTTCGGGGCAGTCTGATAATGGTGACTCCGCCCCTGTTGGGACTTCCAGGACAGTTCCGACTACCACTCTTCAGCTTGGCTCTTTTGGAGCGTTCTCGGCTCCGCCGAGGGTGTCGTGTGACAGGGTCCGTTCTGCGTCCACGGTGCCTAGTTTGCGGGTGTCGAGGTCTGCTGATGGCGGAGGTGCTTCGGGACAGGATGGCCCGCCTTCGGTTGTGTCCTCTCCTTCGACACAGGCTGAGGCGGCCGAGCCGGTGGTTTTGGGAGGAGAGGGCCAGCAGGAGGCTTGGCCTTCTGAGACCTTGACGCTGGCGGCCCCAAGGGTCGGCGTGGCCCCCTTGGTGATGGTCGCCGCCGTTTAGCTGCGGCCGAGAAAGTGGCACACCGGCGCGCAGTAGGCGAGCGCCGTCCTTTTCCTCTTCGTTTGTCTCTTTCGAGTGCTCTGGTGAGGGCGGGCTGTGGTGGTTTGTTGATACTGTCTCGAGCACCGGACTCCGCTGTTACCGGCGGCTAGGCCGCAAGTATTCATCAACGGAACTCAAGTCCAAAATAAAACCGACTACACCAGTCGCACCCGCTAGTCTGAGACCCCGGACCCCTGCAATCTCAGCGCAATCCGAAATGTTAATCCCCACACATGAAAAAAGCTAGAATACACCGTACCAAAACGAGCGCCGATCGTATGCAACGGTCACCAACCTGGGCGCGCTGGAAGACATTGCTGGCCCCTCATCGCCGATTGGATGTGGCTCGCGTGGCCACGGCTGCTAGTCACCGCTGGTTGGGGCCCGAACGGGCAGGAGACTCTTCCCTCAGCGTCAGCTTTCTCCGCATGAGAGGATGGGATCATCGCTTTCGAGATGCGCAGGCAAGCACATGATAATGCTAGAATGCATACAATCTATGGGATCCCGGATCCTGTCTCTGCAGGGATTCGGACAACACACGAGACAAAACCTAACCCGGAGAAAAAAATACTACGCAACGCAAGGGTCAGCTGAGCAAAGGAAACAGAGATACTGCGCAGGCAGTAGTGAACCGCAAGAACTGTTTTCGATAGCCACCTATGAGACAAGGGCTACACATTGCGCCGAGTGCGAGCAGACGAAGACAATGGCCAGGTACCCGATAGATAGACCCGCGCGCCATACGCATAGGCCTGCTGACCTGTGCCGAATGAAAGACTTTCGATACCTACGACTAATAAGAATCTAGTCTCACAAGTCGCTTAATGTCCTATAACCATCTCCGTTACTCCAATGCATGAGATATGTGATAGCTATGGCTAATCCCACCCCATTAGGAGTATCTCTGGTAATTAATGATCTAGAGATTTCTAAGTCTGTTAATGATATGCTAGATTGGGTAGAAAATTCTATAAAAGCGGAAGCTCCAATCCGATGAGACGTGCATCCAGCGATATTGTACACCTCAGACGCTGTGGATCGAGTACATACGATACGAGCGGCGCGTAACTCCATGTAGGCCGATGAATCGCAATCAGGTGAAGAGAAGCTCCGAATGATACGCTATGGTCCAGAGTATCCCGATCTGGTCTTGTCGTGCGTAGGATCTTGATCCTCTGTTGTACAAGGAGAGACGGGGAAGGATAGTATAGAGCCTCGCTACTGAACAACATGCCCATACTCCCGCTAGACCGGAGATGAGTCTGGTGATAGAGACGCAGCTCGGCAAGTCTCTCACCGTAGAACGACGTGCCCGAAGCCTATCTGATGTCGTGACACATGATCTGTAAGCCTACGCTAACTCTGAACGGCCCAAAGAAATCTTACATGCGGTCTACATCATAAGGTACTTCACGTATCTGCGAGTATCTGTTATGATTCTCGTCCTGCGTCGGATAATAGAATATGCCTCGCCGTAAGGCGATCACGGCGTACCTCAACACAGCAATTATACGATGAAATGGGATAACTCTATCATCCACTCTAATCTAATGGAACAGCCGTAGTCTTTTAATCTACTAAAAGACGGTTCTAGTCATAGCTCTAAATCTCGTGTTATCTATATAGACTTATTGCTGTTTCGGAGAGCTCTCTCAGTAGAGTACTTATCTCCCATCTTTCTTAGTACCTTCACTCTTAGGATCTCTTTCTATCTTTAATGATCTTCAGACCTCCCACACTCCTTATCTCTATTTATCTGGTACCTGGTAGTGGTGAGGTATTATGTGTCTAGATATCGATGGAGGCGTTCGTTATGGTGTTGGCTATCTATATGAAAGGAGGTCGAAGATGCTGCCATGATTCCTGATAACTATATAGATCAGTATCCATGCAGAGACAATCCGAGATATAGAGTCTCCGCCAATTGAGCTGCAGTGATACTCTTTTAGGCAGAAAATGAGCCACTTTGGTGAGTTTGTCGATGACAATGAATATAGCATCATTGCCATGCTTGGACTTTGGAAACCCAGTCACGAAGTCCATCTCAATGTGGTCAAACTTCCATTCTGGAATGGCAAGAGGTTGGAGGAGACCCGCTGGCCTTTGGTGTTCTGCCTTCACTCTTCTGCAGACATCACATTCATTCACGAATTGAGCAATCTCGCGCTTCATTCGAGTCCACCAATAAGCCTGCTTGAGGTCCTGATACATCTTCGTACTCCCAGGGTGGATGGAGAGGAGAGAATTGTGAGCCTCGTTCATGATCACTTTACGAAGTTCACCTTTGGGCACAACAATACGATCCTCGAAGAAGAGAGTATCCTTGTCATCAAGGCGGTAGCACTTGTACTTGGGTTGACTCTTGGCAATCCCAATCTTCACCTTTTTCACCATAGCATCAAGAAGCTGGGCTTGGCGAATCTGGTCTTCCAAGGTAGGAGAGACTTGAAGGTTGGCGAGGAAACCTTGAGGAACAACTTGCAGATTAAGTTTGCGGAAAGCTTCACAAAGCTCGGGTTGATAAGGCTTGAGAATCAGACTGTTGCAATAAGCCTTTGCTCAATGCGTCAGCAATCACATTGGCCTTGCCTGGAGTATACTCGATACTCGGATTATACTCTTGAATCATTTCGACCCATCGAGTTTGCCTGAGGTTGAGATTAGGCTGAGTGAAGATGTACTTGAGACTCTTGTGGTCAGTGAAGATGTCCACTTTTCTTCCCAATAAGAGATGTCTCCAAGTCAAAAGAGCATGCACAACTGCCGCCAACTCGAGATCATGAGTGGGGTAGTTCTTCTCATTGGGCTTCAACTGGCGAGAGGTATAAGCAACAACTTTCTTCTCTTGCATCAATACTGCGCCAAGACCTTGGAGAGAGGCATCACAAAAGACCTCGTATGGCTTGGATTCATCAGGCGGAGTCAGAACTGGAGCAGTGATCAATTTCTCTTTCAAAGTGTTGAAAGCAATGTCACACTCCGGAGACCAAACGTACTTGACGTGCTTCTGGAGAAGATTTGAGAGAGGCTTCGCGATCTTAGAAAAGTTTTCAACGAATCTTCGACAATAGCTTGCGAGACCGAGGAAGCTACGGAGTTGCTTCACGTTCTGAGGAGGTTCCCAATTCACAATTGCAGACACCTTCTCAGGATTCACGGCAATGCCCTTGGCAGAGATGATATGACCAAGATAAAGAACCTCATCGAGCCAAAATTCGCACTTGGAGAACTTGGCGTAGAACTGGTGTTCCCTCAGCTTATCGAGTACCAAACGCAAGTGCTTGGCATGATCTTCCTTGTTCTTCGAGAAAACCAGGATGTCGTCGAGATAGACCAAAACGAAGTCATTGGTGTAGGCGTTGAAGATGAAGTTCATCATGCGAGAGAAAGTCGAAGGAGCATTGACGAGGCCAAAAGTCATGAAAGTGTATTCGTATGGACCATAGCTTGTTCTGAAAGCCGTCTTGGGAATATCTTGCTCACGGATTCGAATCTGATGATAACCCATACGGAGATCAAGCTTGGAGAATACTTGGGCACCTTTGAGTTGTTCGAACAGCTCATTGATGTTGGGAAGTGGGTATTTGTTCTTTATAGTCTTGTTGTTCAATGGACGGTAATCAACACAAAGTCGGTCCGTTCCACCCTTCTTCTTCACAAAAAGAACACCACAACCCCACGGAGAAGAACTAGGCCGGATGAGACCCATTCTCTCTTGAATATCGAGTTGCTTCTCCAGCTCCTTCAACTCTTCAGGTCCGAGCTTGTAAGGACGCTTGCACACTGGTTCCGTGCCAGGCTCAAGATCAATAACGAATTCAACTGGCCGGTGCGGAGGCTTTCCTGGAAGCTCTTCTGGAAAGACGTCTTGATATTCGCAAACACTGGAATTTGCGAGATAGGCATCCAGTTCACCCTTCTCATTGAGAGAAAACAGACGGATGGTATCATCACGAGCGGCAAAGACAATTACATCCTCAGACGAATGAGTCAATTGAATCTGCCTGGCTGCACAATCAAGCTGAGCCTTGTGCTTAGAAAGCCAATCCATTCCGAGAATAAGATCAATATCCGAGTTACCAAGAACCATTGGAGAAGAAAGGAACTTGTAGTCGCCCAAGGTGATAGTAACATCCGGAGCCATCATTTTAGTGTTCATGAACAAACCCGGAGAAGAAACCGCTATCGGCTTAGGCAAATCAATAGTATGCACATCATGCATGGATGCAAAAGGCTTCGATAAAAATGATAAAGATGCACCAGTGTCAAAAAGAACTCTTGCGGGAATGTCATTAACAGGAAGGTTACCCATATCACATCTGGCGAGTCCTCTGCCTGAGCTGCATTCAGCAAGTTGACCTTGGCGGACTTGGTGTTATGCTTGACCATAGCTGTACTTGCCGATCTGACAGGAGGAGGAGGAGGAAGACGCCTCTGGTTGAAACACTTGTTGGCATAGTGACCCTTCTGTTGGCACTTGTTGCACGTGACCTCTGAAAGCGGACGGTGGTACGGAGCACTCGATCTTGGAGCTTGAGACGAAGTCTTGTTCTGAAAGCCAGGGTTGGGTGGGTGGGAAGATCCACTGCCACCTTTGCTCTTCTGCTGATACGGCTGACGGAACGGAGGAGGAGGAAGCCAATACTTCTGCTGCTTGGCCACTTGAGTAGAGGAAGAAGGAGTAGCATCTCTGACTCGCTTCTTGGAAGCATCACACCTCAGTTGAGCAGCCTCTTGCTTCAATGCCATGTTGTAGAACTCATCGTACCTCAAGGGCTCAAGAGAGAACAAGAGCTAGCTGATTTCTTCTCTGAGACCACCCCTGAACTGGTATATCATGCTCTTCTCATCAGGACGTCCTGCTTGGCAAAGCGGGCGAGCTTCTGAAACAACTTGTTGTAGTCATAGACAGACAAAGAGCCTTGCTTCAGGTTGCGGAATTCCTCACGCTTGCTTTCAACCACGCTCTGAGGGATATGGTGAGCTCTGAAATCTTGACGGAATTCATCCCAAGTGATAACACGTCCACCTCTGGAGTCCTTGTACTGCTGGAACCATTCTGCAGCTTGATCTTTGAGTTGGAAGGAAGCGAACTTGACAAAGTCCTCAGGCCTGACGTTACTGCACTCGAAATGCTTGCACAGATCCACAAGCCAATCGTCAGCATCGGTTGCCTCAACACAATTGCTGAAAGTCTTTGGCCCGTTAGCAAGGAACTGGTTGAGTGTAGCAGAGTGATTCTGATTGTTGCCTTGGTTCCCTTGGTTGCCTTGATTGCGCTCTTGAAGAATTTGCATGATCAACTGTGTGTTTGCATTGGTTGCGGCCATCACAGCTTGCCATGCCTCCGAAGGAGGTGGAGGTGGTGGCGGATCAGGATTCGGAGTCGTGCGGGTTGGAGGAGCCATCCTGAAGAGGTTGACATCCATTAGCACATTGATAGAAAAATATTGAAGCTGAATCCAACGGAATGAAAATTGCAACATATAGTCTTCACATCCGAACAAAATGAACGAATGCATTCCTCTTGAAATGGTCACATATCCATAAATTGAGAAGCCACTTAGAATTTAGGTAGAGAAATAAATCAACAAGGTACAGATCAAGAACAAATAATCGGTAAGAAATCCCAATCTCAAACCAATATCCGTGGAAGAAAAAACTAGAGCTACAAGAATTCCCACCTATGAAACTCCCGAACCTTTCCGGTTATGCAATTAGGTGTTGGGGATACAGGGGAAGCATAATATCTCACCCAAATCTAGCAAATCCTACATCCAGCTGTATCCATCCTTCAACACATAACCGAGAAAAACTTCGGAAACCATCTACCTCAACCTTCGAAAAGCATCTGTTATACAAGTTATGGCGATACTCCCGAACTCCCGCCCCAGTACTGGGTGGCGTCGAGGTTATCTCACCAACGAAGTGCATAAAAGAGATTTTCGATGTCGGTGTACTAAACTCAGGTATTCCAGAACTGCAACGATAAAATTATGACGACAACACCTCAGAGCTCAACTCCCCGGGACACTTCCACAAAACCCCTGACAGGAGGCACCAAGACAATGTTCTCGTCACAAAACCATCGGAACGATTCCAAGATACCCGCGTGATCCTAAATTTTTTTTAGTGAAATTTGAGAAGAGAAGAGTCAAAACTCTATGTCAGGATGCCTTACCAGAGCGATGAGGAGACTGGGAAGTAAAAAGAATTCCTAAACTCTCCGATATATAATTCCTAAATGACTCAAAACATTTTTCTAGACACAACTCGGCCGCTAAAAACGATCAATCAGCGGGGGCTCCTAAGGTCGGGGAAGGCTCTGATTACCAACTTGGAACACCCTCGATGCGACTGTAGCTCCCACGTGTCGAGGCACGACTTAGAGACATAATCGCATTGAAGGCATATGTCGCAAGTTAGGCAATCTTCACAACATCCCATGTAATATAGATAATAAAAGGGGAGATAACATAGTTGGCTTACACTCGCCACGTCAATCAAGTACATAAATAGCATTACAACATTCAAACACTCATGGCCCGACTACGGCGCCAAAATAAAAGATAACCCAACATGCGACACGGTCCCGATCACCCCCAACTGGGCACCACTACTGATCATCAAGGAAAGACACGTAGCATCATTGAGAGTCCTCGTCGAACTCCCACTTGAGCTCAAGCGCGTCACCTGGAGCGGAATCATCAGGCCCTTCATCTGGTGTAATAGTAATCTGTGAGCCACAGGGACTCAGCAATCTCGCACCCTCGCGATCAAGACTATTTAAGGTAAGGCAAGGTAAATATGTGGAGCTGCAGCAAGCGACTAGCAAATATGGTGGCTAACCTATTCGCAAAAGAGAGCGAGAAGATGAGGCAAAGCGCGAGCGAGAAATCTAGAGAACATCCTGCGCAAGCATTACTCCAACACCGTGTCCACTTCCCGGACTCCGTCGAGAAGAGGCCATCACGGTAACTCACATGGTTTATTCATTTTAAAATTAAGTTAAGGTTCAAGTTATCTACAACCGGACATTAACAAATTCCCATCTGCCCATAACCACGGGCACGGCTTTCGAAAGTTCAAATCCCTGCAGGGGAGTCCCAACTTAGCCCATGACAAGCTCTCACGGTCAACGAAGGAATAGACCTCCTCCCGAGACGTTCCGATCAGACTCGGTATCTCGGTTCTTCAAGACACTTCGACAGGTTAAAACAAGACCAGCAACACCGCCCGAATGTGCCGACAAATCCCGATAGGAGCTGCACATATCTCGTTCTCAGGGCACACTCAGATGAGCAAGACGTCGGGTAGGCCAGCCCAGAGTTGCCCCTGGTAGCCCCGGACATCGCTCGGTGGACCAACACTCAGAGGAGCACTGGCCCGGGGTTAAAATAAGATGACCCTCGGGCTCCGGAAACCCAAGGGAAAAAGGCTAGGTGGCAAATGGTAAAACCAAGGTTGGGCATTGCTGGAAAAGCTTTAATCAAGGCAAACTATCAAGGGGTTCCCATTATAACCCAACCGCGTAAGGAACGCAAAATCCGGGAACATAACACCGATATGACGGAAACTAGGGCGGCAAGAGTGGAACAAAACACTAGGCGAGAGGCCGAGCCTTCCACCCTTTACCAAGTATATAGATGCATTAAGATAACATGGCAATATAATGATATCCCAACAAGTAAATAATGTTCCAACAAGGAACGGTCTCCAATCTTCACCTGCAACTAGCAACGCTATAAGAGGGGCTGAGCAAAGCGGTAACATAGCCAATCAACGGTTTGCTAGGACATGGTGGGTTAGAGGTTTGACATGGCAATTTGGGAGGCTTGAAAGCAAGTGGTAGGCATCGTAGCATTGGCATAGCAAAAGAGCGAGCATCTAGCAAAGCAAAGATAGTAGTGATTTCGAGGGTATGATCATCTTGCCTGCAAAGTTGTCAGAGTTGACTGGATCCTCGAAAGCAAACTCAACGGGCTCCTAGTTAGCGAACTCGTCTCCCGGCTCTACCCAAACAAGACAAACAAGCAACAAGGACACAATCAACCACGTGCAAGGCTCAAACAATATGATGCAAAGATGATATGCTATGCGGGATGCGATGCGGGATGCATATGCAAGATGTGACAGGAAATGCAAGAACCTGGCCTCAACTTGGAAAACCAAGTGTGCCACTGGAAGGATGAGATGAAATCGCTTGAAAACGATATAAAGAACGCCGGAATCGGAGTTACGGTTTAGAAATGGCAAGCAATTCAAATATGGCCACGTTATGCGATTTACAGCAAGTAGCCATCTAAATGCAATGAGATGAACATGCTGCAGCACCCAAACATGGCATCAAAATACATGGCAGGGATGCATTCAAGATGCTTAACAAAAGTCTAGCACTGAGCTACGGCCAATTCATCCATTAACAGGTTCAAACAAGCATGGCAAAAATGCATATGGTAAACAGATTTCAGACTTAGTGAAATTAACACTTGTCTGAAATCTCAGATCAGGTAGCACTCTTCGGAGCAACAAAACTACATGCTACAGGACCTGAACATGGCAAAGTAAAGCATGACATGGAGATACTCAAAGACCTTAACAAAAGTCCCTTAGTGACCTTGAGCCAAAAGGGATCGGAAAATACAATTGCAAGCATGTGAACATGGCAAAAACATAATCAGTTCTCAGACTTTGTGAAAACTGGAGCATGCTGAAAACAGATATCAAGTAGGCATGTTTACGAGCTCGATACACTCACTATGGAGCAAGTCATGACGAACTAAGCATACACCCATCAAGAATACACAAAATTACAAGCTAGACATGGCAAGAACAATAACATAGCATGCACGGATCAACTACAACATCCTCGGCAAAATTGCTAACAAGTAGACAATCTGCCCAGATTCACGAAATGAGCAAAAGTAGAGCTCGATTGACTCAAGCTAGGGTGCTCCATAATTGCAAACAAAGACATGGATGGATAGAGCACTACAAGATTAACAAAACATCCTTACTGATCATCCTCAAAAGAGGCACGGATCACTAGGAAACAACATGAACATATGGCGCATATGAGATAAACAGCTCAAGGACTTAGTGGAAATGCTAAGTCCCTGAAATCAGCATTACCAAGTGCCTCACTTTGCAAGCTCGTGCTATTCACCACACACATCACAAAAATACATGGGTTGCACCTTTGGAAAGATGGCAAAACCCTTAACAAAACATATGTAGAGCTCATGAGCATATCATGCACACAATAATCATGGCAAAAATGACAAATATCTAAATAGAGCAACAGATCTGACAATTATCTCAAGTAGCATTCTTCTAACAGCATTTCGGGCATCAAGATGAACTCAAATGAAAATGATGCAATGGAATGAAATGATGTACTCTCTGAGACGAACATTTTGATATGCTATATGTCCAAATCGAAGCTACGGATGCAAAGTTACGATGTGATGAACATGGCAAGATACTTAGGGTTTCGGGGCAAAAGTCAACCGAGATATTTTCAGATCTGGATCTGGCACGGATTACGGAGCAGCCCGCTGGAGTTACTGTTCACGGCCGGAGAAGAAGCTCGCCGGAGGAGCTCGGATGAGGCCAGGGCGGCGAGGAGGCGGAGCTCGTCGGAGCGGTGGCGGCGGGGGCCGGCCGGCGCGGCGGAGCGGCGGCCGCCGGTGAGGGAGCAGCGAGGCGGCGCAGGAAGCGGCGTGGTGCTCCGGCCGCCGGAGTCGGTGAGGGAGGCGGCGGAGCCGGGAGCTGCGTCTCGGGAGGAGGCGCGGCCTGGCGGCGGAGGAAGCGGGCTCGGGGGGCCTCCCGCGGGCTCGCCATGCCGGCGGCGCGAGGCGGCGGCGCCCGCCTCGTGGCGCCTCCTGGTAGGCGCGGGCGGCGGCGCAGACAATGTCCGTCGGTGCGAATTTTTGTCCGGCGTGGCGCGGGGAATGAGGAGCTAGGTTTTTCGATAGGAAGGAGAAGGAGATTTTTGGAGGTTCTTTAAATAGGCATAGAGGGAGCTAGGAGAGTCCAAATGAGGTGTGGTTTTCGGCCACGCGATCGTGATCGAACGCTCTAGATGATGGAGAGGGTTTTGGTGGGTTTTGGGCCAAATTGGAGGGGTGTTGGACTGCAACACACACGGGGCCTTTTCGGTCCCTCGATTAACCGTTGGAGTATCAAACAAAGTCCAAATGATACGAAACTTGACAGGCGGTCTACCGGTAGTAAACCAAGGCCGCTTGGCAAGTCTCGGTCCAATCCGGAAATGTTTAATCCCCACACACGAAAGAAAGCTAGAAATGACCACCGGAGGAGAACGAAGCGCCGGAATGCAAAACGGACAACGGGGAAAATGCTCGAATGCATGAGATGAACACGTATGCAAATGCAATGCACATGATGACATGCTATGAGATGCATGACAACGATAACAACACACGGAGACAAAAACCCGAACCCGAGAAAATAAAATAACTTAACACCGAAACGGCAAGAGTTGGAGTACAAATTGGGAAAGTCATATCCGGGGTGTTACAATCGAATAGGAAATACCGAAAAACTCCGAAATAAATCTTATTTGATTTTTTATTAAATCCTCAATATTTCTATATTTTGGAAAAGTCATTTTATTCCCTCTCTCATATTTTTGTAATAGAAATAATTGATGATAAAATAAATAAAATCAAATGATCCTGTTTACATAATTTGAGAAAAACTCAAATATGTAAATAACGAAATCCCCAACTCTCTCCGTGGGTCTTTGAGTTGCTTAGGATTTTCTAGGAGCAAAACCAAAAGCAAAATAAAATATGATATGCATGATGACCTAATGTATAACATTCCAAATTAAAAATTTGGGATGTTACAAACCTACCCCCCTTAAGATGAATCTCGCCCTCGAGATTCGGGTTGGCTAGAAAATAGGTGAGGGTGGTCTTTGAGCAAATCTTCCTCTCGCTCCCAAGTGGCTTCATCCTCCGTGTGGTGGCTCCACTGAACTTTGCAAAACTTGATAACCTTGCTGCGAGTGACTCGACTGGCAAACTCGAGGATCTTGACTGGTTTCTCCTCATAGGTCAGATTGTTATCCAACTGAATTGCTTCCAATGGCACTGTGTCTCTCAAAGGTATGTCAGTCATCTCCGCGTGACACTTCTTCAACTGAGAAACGTGAAACACATCATGCACTCCGGCCAATCCTTCTGGAAATTTCAACTTGTAGGCCACTTCTCCCATACGCTCCAAAACTCGATATGGTCCTACAAATCGTGGCGCTAACTTCCCCTTAACTCCAAAACGCTTAATCCCTCGAAGTGGGGATACTCAAAGATAAGCTCTATCTCCAACTTTGTAAACTGTCTCCTTGCGTTTAAAATCTGCATAGCTCTTCTGTCTGGACTGGGCTACCTTGAGCCTATCGCGAATCAACTTCACCTTCTGTTCAGACTCCTTAATCAGATCTGGTCCAAACAACTGGCGGTCTCCAACTTCGTCCCATGACAACGGTGTCCTGCACCTCCTTCCGTACAAAGCTTCGAAAGGGGCCATCTTCAAACTGGTCTGATAGCTATTATTGTAAGAAAACTCCGCATATGGCAAATTATCGTCCCAACTAGATCCATAATCTAGCGCACAAGTTCTCAGCATATCTTCCAAAATCTGATTGACTCTCTCAGTCTGTCCATCTGTCTGTGGATGAAAAGTTGTACTAAATTCTAACCTGGTACCCAAAGTCTCATGCAACTGCTTCCAGAACTTTGAGGTAAACTGGGTTCCTCTATCTGATACGATGCTCCTCGGAACTCCATGCAAACATACGATCCTGGTCATGTATATCTTTGCCAACTTAGCACTGGTGTAAGTGGTCTTTACTGGGATGAAATGAGCTACCTTCGTCAATCGATCAACTACATCCCAAATCGAGTCATAGCCTGAACGAGTCCTTGGTAATCCCGTGATAAAATCCATGCCTAGCTTATCCCACTTCCATTCGGGTATCGGCAATGGTTGCAACAATCCTGCTGGCTTCTGATGCTCTGCGTTTACTCTCTGACATACGTCACAAACTGCTACATACTCCGCAATATCCTTCTTCATTCCGGTCCACCAGAAAATATCCTTTAAATCCAAATACATCTTGGTATTTCCTGGGTGAATCGAATACGGTGAATCATGTGCCTCTTACAGAATCAACTTCCTGATCTCTGGGTTATTGGGCACGTAAACACGGTCTTCAAACCATAGGGTGTCGTGCTCATCCTCACGAAATCCTTTCGCTTTTCCATTTCTCAGTTTCTCCTTTATAGCGGCAATCTCTTTGTCAGTTTTCTGAGCTTCTCTGATTCTATCCATCAAAGTTGACTGAATTTCCAATGCTGCTACATAGCCTCTCAGAACTATTTCTAAACATAGTTCGCGAAGATTTCCTGATAACTCTTTGGGTATTTCTCCCGTCATTAGTGTATTGACATGACTCTTACGGCTCAATGCATCTGCTACTACATTAGCTTTTCCGGGATGGTAATGCAATTTCATATCGTAATCCTTGATGAGCTCCAACCATCTCCTTTGTCTGAGATTCAACTCCTTCTGCGTGAAAATGTACTTCAAACTCTTGTGATCCGTGTACACCTCACAATGATTTCCAATGAGGAAATGTCTCCATGTCTTCAACGCATGCACTACGGCTGCTAACTCCAAATCATGCGTGGCATAATTTAATTCGTGGGGCTTCAGTTGTCGTGAAGCATACGAAACAACTCTTCCTTCCTGCATAAGCACTGCTCCAAGTCCTCGACGTGAAGCGTCGCAATACACCTCATAATCCTTGGTTTGATCTGGCAAAATCAACACTGGTGAGGTAACCAAACGTTTCTTCAACTCCTGGAAACTTGCCTCACACTCCTCAGTCCATTTGAACTTAGTATCCTTCTTCAACAACTCCGTCATAGGTTTTGCAATCTTTGAGAAGTTCTCAATAAATCTCCGGTAGTATCCTGCGAGTCCAAGAAAACTCCGGATCTCTCCAACGGTAGTTGGGGCTTCCCACTTGGTCACGGTTTCAACTTTAGCGGGATCTACTGCTATACCATCTCCAGATATAACGTGTCCGAGGAATCCTACTTCCTTCAACCAAAATTCACATTTGCTGAACTTGGCGTATAATTGATATTCTCTGAGCTTTCCAAGTGCCAAGCGCAAATGCTCCTTATGCTCCTCTTCATTCTTCGAATATACCAGGATATCATCAATGAATACTATGACGAACTTATCCAAAAACTCCATAAACACCTTGTTCATCATGTTCATAAAATAGGCAGGCGCGTTAGTCAGTCCAAATGACATAACGGTATACTCATACAGCCCATACCTGGTGGTAAAAGCTGTCTTAGGAATATCCTGTTCTCGAATCTTCAACTGGTGGTATCCTGATCGCAAATCGATCTTGGAAAATACTTTAGCTCCTTGCAATCAATCAAACAGATCGTTGATCATTGGCAGTGGGTACTTGTTCTTGATTGTTACTTCATTCAATCCTCGATAGTCAACAACCATCCTTAACGATCCATCCTTCTTCTCTACTAGAAGCACTGGTGATCCCCAAGGCAAAGAACTTGGGCGAATATATCCCTTATCCAGTAACTCCTTAATCTGTTTCTTAATTTCCACCAAATCTTTTGCTGGCATCCTATATGGTCTCTTTGATATTGGCCCAGTGCCTGGCAAAAGCTCAATCAAAAACTCAATGTCTCTATCCGGTGGCATGCCGGGCAACTCTTCAGGAAATACATCCGGAAAATCCTTTACCACTGGTACTTCCTCCTGCACAACTCCCGATAAGGAATTTACTTGTGTCCTGTTTGGCGCATGCCGGGATACATACTTGATCCTTCTCCCTTCTGGTGTGGTAAGCAAAATTGACTTACTAGCACACTCAATATTCCCTTCATACTTTGATAACCAATCCATGCCTAATATCACATCCAATCCTTGAGATTCCAATACTATTAGGTCTGAGGGAAAAACATAGTTACCAATCCTTAATGGTAACCGATCACACCATAGTCTTGCCACATACTCTGCTCCTGGCGAGGTTACTAACATGGGTGACCTAAGGGCTTGGGTTGGTAGGTTATACTTATCCACAAATCCCCTTGATATGTATGAATGCGATGCACCAGTATCAAAAAGAACAAGTGCAGTAAATGACTTAACCAAAAACTTACCTATTACTGCATCGGGCTGAGTTTCAACCTCCTCCACGTTAACGTGGTTCACCTGTCCCCTGTTGAAAGGGTTCGGCTTCTTTCCAGAACTTCCATTGCCATTTTGTCCTTCAGGACAGTCATTTGCATAATGTCCTGGCTTCGAACACTTATAGCAAGTGACGTGGCTCAAATCCTTCTTGGTTGGGGTTGATGGGGTGCTGCGGTTCTGTCCATTGCTTCCTCCATTCCCATTACCATTCTTGGTGCCATTGTGATTGTGCGAGCTACCTACTCCATGGGTATGCTGAAAATGTCCTCCTGGTCTAGGGGTAAGACGAGGCTTCTGCTGAGCTCCTAAATTATACTTCCCTTGTCCATATTTCCTCTTGCGGTTCTCAATTTGCTGCTGCTTCCCTTCAATCATAAGAGCACGGTCTACCAACTCCTGGTAGTTGTTGAAGGTGGCTACCATCAACTGCATACTCAACTCATCATTCAATCCTTCCAGGAATTTCTCCTGCTTAGCTGCATCCGTGGCAACGTCATCTGGGGCATAACGTGCTAACTTAGTAAACTCCTCCACATACTGGCCAACTGTCCGTCCTCCTTGGCGCAAGTTACGAAACTCACGCTTCTTCATGGCCATTGCTCCTGCTGAAACATGGGCAGTATGAAAAGCTTGCTGAAATTGGTCCCATGTGACAGTGTCGATTGGGAAGGTGGCTGTGAAATTCTCCCACCAAGATGCTGCGGGTCCTTCTAACTGATGTGCGGCAAACTTAACCTTCTCCACATCAGTGCATCCTGCTGTGGTCAACTCCCTAGCTATCTTGCAGAGCCAATCATCTGCTACTATCGGCTCGGTGCTACTGGAAAACACCGGCGGATTCCGCCTAAGAAAACGTGCTAAGTGGTCAACAGGTGGTGGTGGTGGTGGATTGTTGTTGTTGTTCCCTTGATTCTGATTCTGAACTAGCAACTGCATCAAGGTGTTCTGCTGCTGGATCAACTGGGTGAGCTCCGGCGGAAAGGCAAATCCGGGGTCACGTCTCGGAGGCATCTGAGGGTTTTAGAAAAGATGAGATATAAGAATAGAGGGGGTCTAAAGGGAAAACACTACCCATATGCACATGAGGCAAAAGCACACAATTCACTTCAATCAATCAAACAAAGGCATACAATCGATCTAACTATCGCAAAAAGTGCTCGGACTACTATATTTACATGGGGGACTGCTACTACTGATGCGGTGGTCTACTAGAAATATTCTACGGTTGTAGACTCCATGATATCTACTCCTGCTTCATCCACATAGTCATCATCACTACTATCTTGTTCCGAGTCGGTGCCGTCGATGATGATGTAGTCTTCCGGGCTAATCTCCTTGGGTTCTTCGTCTTCATCTACTGGTGTAGGGCCTCCCATAAATATTCCAATCTTCTTGATCAGATCGTCATTCTTCTCCACCAATACTTCAATTTCTTCTTCATAACCTTCGCGT
Organism: Triticum urartu; assembly: GCF_003073215.2. Lineage (NCBI taxonomy): Eukaryota > Viridiplantae > Streptophyta > Magnoliopsida > Poales > Poaceae > Triticum > Triticum urartu. Next base: position 115,342,700 of record NC_053028.1, read on the forward strand.
GTAGCCTTGAGTTCTTCCTCCAGTTCCTTGATTCTAGTCTTAGCCTTCTTTAGATCTATCATGTCGGCGCACATCTGATTCTCCTGTCGTCGAATGTGCTGGTTTAACTCCTGGATAAAAGCTGCAATTGATCTATCTTTCCTGGTGCTGATCATCTCCCAGTGTTCATCTCGGCGTTCGCAAATCTGGTAGATAGTATCCTTGAGATCCTTGCGGTAGACTTCTCCAATGCGTCCCATGGCGATGTGAGCTGCCATGCTCTTTCCTAGACTCCAAGTTGGTGCAAAAAGAAAACTCTATGGGCTCAGTGACTGGCATGAACGTCCTTCCGGGAACTTGAACTTGAATCATCCAGCGCTCTTCTTCAGGTAAAGTGGCGTTGTAGGTTCCCGTGAAGCTTGGTATTCCTATGTTCAGGTATCTAGTGACTTCCTTCAAGTGGCGTCCAAAGGGTGTATCTTCATCTGGTTGTGTGAACTTGTTCCTTGCATCCGCCATCCTAAAGAGTAGAAAAAAGATGAGAAGTCAGAAGAGAAGAGAGTGAGTAGTGATTTAGGTCTTTAGCTTAGTGGTCGTGTCCTACAGTCAGCGTGTGCTCTGATACCATCTCTGTAGCGACTAGACCTCAAACAGTCTGATCTCTGTGCTCCGGTGTCATCCCTGGATCAGTAATGCTGACACCACACAGTACTCGGAGGATTTATAGCAGAGTAGCAATCACACACTTATTACATCGAGTGTCTCAAAAGAGAACTTAAAACAATAAATATGGCTTAAGGCCATCTAATAACGATAACAGCTAAGGCTTGGAAGAATAGGTGAGTCCATCAACTCCAACGGCATCACTGAGTATAGAACCACGACCTAAAACTCCTCAATCGTCGTCTGAAAAGTCTGCAACATTAACGTTGCAGCCCGAAAACGGGTCAGCACATGGAATATGCTGGCAAGATAACACATAGAGAGTAATGGAATGCAACAACTATACTATATGCATATTTGGCTGGTGGAAAGCTCTATGGTTACAGTTTTTGCGTAAAGCCAATTTTTCCCTACTTCAAAGGAATAAAATTATTTACTATCAAGGTGGTTGTTAAACATTGAGAATGATTGACAACATCCTCAATCCCAATTAAGTAACATCATTAAAATCCCACAAACTTAATTTAGGGTAACATGTTGAGATTCACATGAAAATCCAGGTACCAGATACTCAAGATGTCCATAACCGGGGACACGGCTAACCATGATTAGTTTGTTACACTCTGCAGAGGTTTGCGCACTTTTCCCCACAAGACTCGATCGCCTCCGTTTGGTTTCTCGCACTACAGGGTGTTTGAGAAACGGATGACCGAGACATAGTCTTTCAGAAGCGCTAGCACCTTACGATCGGGTAGACCGTACCACCTACATCCCCTACATCTGCCAGTCTAGCACTGTAAGAGTTCGCACAACTTAGTCAACTATGCCAGAGCCCATAATGGCTTGTGGCTGCACACGGAAGTTTCTAGTATGAATAATCTCATGATCCCTTTGAGCCTGAGTGGCGGTCCAAGAAAACAGGCAAGTCCTGGTAACCCCAGGTGCCTCAATCCACCCAGATGTGTGTTAGGTTGCCACCTTAGTTAAACCTTTAGTTATAAAATCTCACTTCTGTCCTGGATATCACTCACCCAATCCACGTCTACTAGCATAGCATGGCATAATAAGCAAACGTAGAAGTAACTCCCAAAGGTTTGGTAATAAATAGGTAATAGGTACTACCTCATCTACTTCCCATCCCACAATTTAATTAGATCCTAATCATGCAATGTGTGAGGATTGATCTAATGCAATAAAACTGGGTTGTAGAAAAGGTATGATCAAAGTGTTACTTGCCTTGCTGATGATCCGCGTAACCTAGAGATTCGAAGTAACAGGCGGCGCACTCTGGGTATTCTATCGCAGACAAGCAACAAGCATACAATAAGTACTCATCTAATGCACAGGTAAAACTCAAATAGAAGATCTAACCAGAAGGTTCAACTTAAGAACTCCGGTTGGCAAAAAGAATCAAATCGAACGAAGCAAAAGAAATCAAACGGCAAAAGAAAACAACTTCGTTCTAGTAATCTGGATCTAGGGAAAATTTTACAGTAGCAAAAACTTGTTTAAGTTGATTATTCGGAAAGAGGGTTTCGAGACGAAACTCCAGGCGCTTGAATCGCCTGATTCCGATAAACGAGCGAAAAGTTATACTAAAACAAAAATCGGATCAGAAATCACGATCAGAAAATAACCGCGGAAAATCCGACGAAAAAGAAAAACGACGAACAGAATTTTTTTTTCAAAAAAAAAACTGCATGGAAAACGAGGCGGCGGCGAACCTCGAAAGGCGCGCGCTCCGGCGACGGCGACGGCGGGCGGCGGCGGTTAGAGGCGGCGGCGGCTAGGGTTAGGTCAGGGGCGCTGGCGGCTGGGCTCTCCTCGGGCCGGGGCGGCGGCTTATATAGCCTAGGCCGGCGGAGTCCAGGCCGAATACGGCCCGTAGTCGGTTCGCGTTTTTTTTAAATTCCGCTCGGAAGAAAAATAAAAAGAAATACTAAACGGACTCCAAAAATCACGAAATAAATTTTGCCGGGTTCCTAAAATCAAGCCCGATAAAGTGAACATTTATCTGGGCCCAAACTACAAATTTGAGAAACGCGCATTTTTCCTAAATTTAAATAAATTACTGAAAAACTCCGAAATAAATCTTATTTGATTTTTT